>NW_024500350.1:3331261-3537986 GCF_017590055.1 Onychostruthus taczanowskii
TTGAACCATTAGAAATGCTCCAATAGCTTAGAAGATTATGTAGTGTATAAGCCAGCTGGCAAACACTAAAAATGGAATAACTGTTGTGATGGTCTAAGAAACAGCAGAGTCCCTCTCATGTATTTGGGTGCATTTTTAGGATTCTGATTCCTCCACAATCAAGTGCACAAGCCATTTTAATTGAAACACTTTTTAAATTTGGAAATGTTTATTTTTCCATCTTAACATTTTGAACATTTGAGATGTGGAAAACTTCCAGCAATTGGGCCGTATTCCCCTTGTGCATTCATTTGTTTTTTTCCTGCAGATACCTCTGTATGTCCTACAGATAACTGATTGGTGTGCTGTTGCCTATTCAGGTTTTCCCTGTTGGATAAACCTGGCAGAGCCAGTGTGAATGAGACTCACTTGAATTTGTGAATGAAGGATATCTGATATCACAAACCCAAGCTGGGTAGCCCTGTTCAGCTCTGTTCAGGCACTTGACAGGCAGATTTTACTCAGTGGTTCCCAATGTTCAGGGTTTGTTCATCACCCCAGATTCTTATCCACAAAGTAATTCCTCTGAAATCAAACCCATTGCTTGTTCTGAGTGCTCCCTCATTGTGAGAAGAGGTAAATCCTCAGCTCAATCCACTGCAAGAATGAAACTGTTGCTTATTTATGTGGGAGGGCTGGCAGCATTGACTGTTTATTTATTTTATCCACTTGAATTCCTCTGTGACTTAGAGGTGTGAGTCTGATTATTTGTCAGTTGTGATCCAGGCAGGTCACGAGCTGGTTTTGTCTTACAGTCATGCACAATCAATAATTGAGCAAGCAGCTCCTGATAAATATGAAAGAACTTTGGCATCTTTCTGTTGGCAAATTGTTTGTGAACAGGTGGTAGATCTTTCAGATTTAGTCAGTTTTTGCTATTCTGCCACCTGAAACAATCAGATCTGAAGCCAGTTGAGTAAGTGTAAATTTACTGCCAACGTGTAATGGAATAATTTATGCTCTTCAGTCTTGTAGACGACTTGAATGCATAAACATCAACTTTTCAGCAAAGGAGGATTTTCTGAGAGTTCTCTAGCAGTGTGGTTAGTTCAACTCGTGCTTTTGTGAACTTTGGTTCCTAGTTACAGTCTGATCTAATTCCCACTGAATTAAAAAGTCATTATCTTTAATGAAAAATTGTGGGGTTTTTTGTGTTCTCTAGTGTGTTTACTGTCTCTGTGATGACACATCCCAAATCTCTGAGGTAGGTTTCACTGCCTGTGTGTGATGGAGGAGTAAAGCACCTTGTGCCCTGAAAGTCCTGCCATGAGCTGAGATCTATGGTTTTAGTGGCAAAATATTTATTGAAATATACATCAAGTATATATATATATATATATATATATATATACACACACGTAGAAATGGTTTATGAATAGAATGTAAACAGCAAAGATATTTACATAAAGTTAAATAAACATTTTTACCCTGGTTCTTCTGTAAATAACAGCATTTCAACCCTGTTCTTTATTAGTGTATTTTGAGGGCTTCATTTCAGACCTTTATTTCCTCTTCCACCATCCAAATGGTGCTCAGGGGTACAAAGGATGCAGATGGAGATCCACTGCTACATGATATTTTGATGAGAATTTTTTCTGTTTTGATGAGGATTTTGAATGAGAAGAGAAACAGTTCAGGTTGAGAAGCAAAAAACACACTGGCAGGGATGGTGTGTTGCATGACAGACTTTGAAGGTGTTGTGGGGAAATTGGCATCAGGACCTGGGTTCTGCCTGAGCTCTTTCATTCACAGCTTCATCCAAGACAATATCCAGAAAACTTCTTCAGTGAGATGATTATAATTGCTAAGCATCTTTTTTTGTGTTTGGGATTTTTGTTTGGTTTTTTTTTTGTTTGGTTGGGGGGTTTTTTGTGGTGTTTTTTTCTTTTTTTACATTTTTTTCAATGTAGAGTGTGTAAGAGTGCATCGATTTTAATGTTTACACTTTATTTCTATAAAGGCCCTGAACATCATTAAAGCTCTCCTCATTAATATCCACTGCAATTTTGTGGATGGTTTTTCACAGCAAAGATGACCTACCCTCCATGCTGCCCTCCAAAAAAAAAAGTCAGATGAAAAACTTTGGTACCAAATTATAATTGATTGTTTTTTCTAAGTTAGAAATGAGTTTTCCATATGTCCTGAAGCAGATGAAAATAAATGAATAATAAATAAGAATGTTTTGTACTTGCAGTGTTTGGAGCCTTTATCTGAGGATTTTAATAGGGCTCTGAAAAGTATTTCCTAATTATCCTTCACTTTACTATGAACAAGACAAATCCTTGTAACTTCCCTTTTAGCTCAGATAAAAAAACAAGAAGGGAAAAAGGAAAGAAATTTTGTGGGGGGGTTTTTTTTTTTTTTTTTTTTTTTTTTTTTTTTTTTTTTTTTTTTTTTTTTTTTTTGTTTAATTAGTCAACAGAGTAGGAAACTTGCAAGAATATATTATTGTATAGTTAGGAGAGGAATTGAATTTAAAGCCAACCAGATTTTTGTACATTTTTGCATTTACAGGGGTTTCTATCTAGGATCATTGTCTTAATTTCTGATTTATCATTGAGTATGGAGTAATTGCAAAATAAATGTAGTCACTGAGGCAAAAGTAATGCATATGACAGGTGCATTTAGATGAGACCAGACTTAAAGCTGCAGGCTGCCTTGGTAAACTGAGACACTGCTTCAGTGCTGAGGAGAAAACCAATGTGGAGGGTTACAGAAAGAAACTAATGATGTGCATTTCCATTCTCTCCTGTTCTTCTGTGGACTTTAAAGAAACTTGGTATTTTAAAATTCTAAGATACATCTCTGACTCTGCATGATAAATTTGTGATTATCGAATCCAATTTATATGGTAAGAGGGTAATTTCTTTATTCTCTGCATTACAATTTGTGTCTCTGTCTTGGTAATTCCCTGTGGAGGACAGGTTCTTTTATAGGGTGCTTAAGTCAGATTCTAATTTAACATAAAACCTAAAAGAATGAGGAAGCAGAAGCTTTTGAAATAATGCTTGATCACTTGCAACAGCCACATGGATTGTTTTAAAGGGAATTGCAAACAAACTTTTTTTCTCCAACACCATAACGTAATGAACATATGATAATGAACTAAGGAAAGATTGCCATTTATCAAGCCTTGGTGACTGTTCCAAGTGATGAGCACTGTGCACAGGAAGGTTGTGAGAGAGCTGAGCTGTGTGCTGTAGTGACCAGCCAGTGACCCTGGCTGGGTGCCAGTGCCCTCTCAGTTGCTCTGTGACTCCCTTTCCCATTGCCTTGGCCAGAGGAGCTGGAAAGGGCCAGGTCTGTCCTGTAGCTGCAGTGGTGCTTGAAAAAAGAGTAGAATGAAAAACATTTAAGTGAGAAAAAAAATAAGAAAAAAGAGTGCTTTGTAAACAGCTCTAAATGCATTCCTTCATCATTGACACTGGACATGACTTCCTCCTTCCTAAATTTTTTTTTTTTTGCTGTGGTAAGAAAACTGAAGTTTCTTGCACTACTAAAGCAATGCTTATGTGTACTGACTTGAAATCTAATCCGTGTGGTTTTTTGTAAAACAACACGGAAAATTCTTACTGCACCCAACAGAAAACTAGACTTTGAATTATACCTAAACACTTAAATTTCCCTGTGCATCAACATATTTTAACTTCCCTTGTTGTATAATCTACTTTATAAATTAATTGCTATATTAAAGTGTGCAGATTTATACGAGTTTATTGGCTTGTTGTACCTGGTTTTGCTCACAAACAACAGTAAGCACACTGATTTACAAGCGCTGTTGATAACTTATCAAGTAAAAATGCAGATGTGTTTTTGTGGGGCCTGTTAGGATGGAAGCAGGGAAATAATTCATTTGAATACACTGCTGCAGTGCTATCAAATTCATGCCATGGCTGTGGGGACTTTTGCTGCTTATATCTCTTTTTTACATTTTTCTTTATGTGGTGCATGTAACCTTTAGAATGAGCTAGAAAGGTATAAGCATATGTTCTTAGATGATGATTAGAGACAATACTTTGGCAAACAATTGTTTGGGGCCAGATGGCCATCAAAAATCCCAGAAAACCATAATACCTACTGGTTTGCAAGATTTATTTTCTAGAACCTGAACAAGCTGCATGTGGGATCTCGTCCTTCTGGGATTCCTTATCTCAGATGCTTTTACAGAGGGTTTTGGCCATAAACCATGGCAGGCAGGGCACTGAAGGGAGGGAACACCTGGCCAGGCCACAGTGGGAAAGAGCGGAGTCAGGGGAATTAGTCGTATGCAAACAGAACCATTCTGGATTTGGTCAAGTTTCCGGTTCTTGTTTCCAGTTGGCTCCGTGTCTAGTTCAAATAAGTTCATATCCTGAGTTCACGTTGTGACTGGACCTGTGTCCCTACACCTGGCTGGGTTTGCCCCACCCCCAGCATCTTTGGAATCCAGTCTCTGAACCTGCGCCACGTTTGCTATTTTTGTTATTAAAGTTTTTATTTTCCAGGCTAGTTCCATCGTTCCCATTCATCTTTGTTAGCCAGCTCCTCCTGGCTAAGCTGAGCAGGGGGATCACAGTGGGCTTCTAAGCTCATAGCTGCATATTTAAAAATGAAAACATGTTGTAGATCTGCATAGCTTGAGAGCAGCCATATGCTTCCATGTGGAGAGCCCACGGTGTCACTGCTGCAGCAGATGGAGGTGCAGCTCATCACCCACCTCAGTATGGGGAGTTCTGTGGGAAGTTGTGGTGCCCTGCTAAAAAAAAAAAAAAAAAATCTGCTGGGTACTTTCCCCATTACATTCTCCTCTAAGCAAATGATATAGACTTATCTTGTAGTCACAAAAAAGACTTTATCTTCAATGGAAGCTTTGAGGGGGTGATCTCCCCTATTTGAACTCAAAGAAATAAGGATGGGAAATTTTTGGTATTGTGTGGGCTCCAAGCTGAGAGAAACACGAAAGAAATGTGGTGTATATAGCTGAGCACCTTCACCCTCCCCAGCATAAATCTTAGGGAATGTGAGCCCTGATGCAGCTTGGGGTACCTCAGCATTCCCAGAAGGATGATTGATGTTTTAGCATCATCCAGGTGTGTGCAGAGGGACATAGAGAAGCTACTGAAAGGGTGGCTTGGTCCTTTCAGCTTTACTGGGGATTTTCTGGCTTGTTTAAATGAGGTGATAAACCATGCTGAGCAAGTGATTTATAGCAGGTGGGAGTCCTGCAGGGTGAGTATATCTAGCACTTGAGGGAAGCACGGGGCATGGAAATAAATGTGTCGGAAATATAATAAAATGTTTTGTGTTGCTGCTGATAGATGTATAATTACAAATGCCACCAGCATCACATTCCTGCAGGAGGGAACTATGAACATTTGTGAACGTCTTGCTCGATAGAAATTCCCCAGCTTTTCCCTTCCTTCAATATCCTGCTGTTTTTCTTTGTAATTAAAGGGAACAATACAAGGTTTTCTCTACCACAAATGCAAAGTAAATTAATCCAAACCTATATGTATTTTTTTTAATAAAATAGTAAAAAAAGTGAAAAGACCACAAACCTGAAATCAAGCTGTCAGCTGCGGTGAAGATGTAACTCACTGTTTGTTATTGGCACTGGGATTATTTGCCATGACTATAATCTGAGCAGTGAATTTGGATACTAAACTTGAAAAATTCTCCTTGCTGAATGCAGATAAGGTCCTGCCCTTTTGATCCCTGTGTTGGACACGAGGCTGACCAATGACCCCAAAGTAAGTTGTACCTGGAAGCCCAGTCCTTTGGCTCACAAACCATCTTATTCCAAGGTCTTTGTGGGAGAACAGATTGTAGGAGAACAGAGACAGCGCTGGAGGCAATCCTGCCCCTGATGAGTTGCAGCTGTACTAATTACCAAAGAGTGGGCACAGCCTTGCCCTTGAGAGGTTGCAGCTGTGTCCAGTAAGGGTGGGTGTTATACAACTTGGAGTTTGCTGGCTGTGCTGTCAGGGGAAGGGTGAGTTTGTTGTGTGAGGGACTGGAGGGAGAAGGAGGCACTGTTGTGTGGTGCTGCCCGTGGGAAGTTACAGAGAAAATATATGAAGGTTTTATTGTAAGATAATAAGGGAATGGTGCTTGTGTTAGTTGTGTGTCCACTGTCAGGTCTTTGCCTAAACCACAGAACTACCAAAAAAAGTTTTTATTCATAGCGTAGCAGAGACAGCTACAGTCAATATTCCAAGTGAAGAAAGATTTAGGCTTTTGGGAATATCAGTGTGTCTGTCTTTCTTTTCACTGTCCCTCATCTATACTTAAAATCAGCAGCCACCCAAATCTCCTATTTGCAGGGTTTTTTTCTGTTCTTGATTTGAGTTTTCCAATATGCTGGAATGAAAGATACTCATCTGGAGTTCTGGCAAATTAGAATGCAGCCTTTGTATAACCTAAGTTATTCTATACCCAGAATACATCTGACTATTTTTGACATCTTTTTGAGGTGACAGCAGACAAGAAGAAACACCAGGGAGGAGCCTTTTAATGAACCTGAGTTGGGATCCTGGGAAATCAGCCACAGCCACCTTACCTCTGGTATTCCAATAACTGCCTGAATCTTCTGTGATCTGACTTTGCCACTGTCCTTGAAATAAAGATGTTTGATTACATACTGCAAATGTTTGGCCAAAATGTATGGTTTACACTTTTTTTTTTTTTAATTTATTTTGCAGGGTGAGGCCTTCAGTAAAATTGGGATCTGATCAGTGTTTAGGAAGATTTTTGAAAGAAGCATTATTTCTGCTGTTCATAATTGCTGAAGCAGTGACTACTTTAGGGAATGCTGGAAAAATCTTCCAATAGTTGTTTAATCCAAAAGAAGAATGCAGCACACACAGCCTTGATATTTAAATTACAATTTATGCTTGGCATGGTACCTTAAGTTCTGCATGAACAGTGATTGATTATATTTGAGATCATGGTTAATTTAAGGCCTAAATTTAGAGGGTGTGTATATATAGTGTTTTGATGCTATATATCAGGAGGATTTAAATTGAGGATTGCAAATTGGGCTGGTCATGGGATCCTGTGCTGGAATTTCTCAGTGCTTTGAGGTAGAACAGGAATGTTGGTGCTTATCTAGTGTGGGCTTTTTTCTGAAAAGTGTTGCCACATTTTTCTGTTTGAAACTGAGAACAGGTGAGATAAAGAAGGTGTTTTTAAGTAGCAGTACATTTCTCATGATATTTATGTTTTACTTTCTGGCTTACCTTTTAGGACACATGGTTATTTTATTTCTTGAAGACTTCTTCTAAAAGGGTGAAGAGACACCCTAAATTCTCTTCCTCCATCATTTTCCTGTTGAAAAGAATTACATCCCAGCAAGCTGCTTTATTTTCTCCAGTGATAATTTGTAGCAATTCTTAGCACTTTCAAAATATGCTTTTAAGGTGTCACTTTTGCTGCAGTCCCTTTTGATTCACTCTCAGCTATATTTACTGGGTCCTTCAGTGCCCAAGAAATGTTGCCTTCCCTGTTAATTGTTTTATTCAGAGTTACCCTGTACACTTACTGGTATCTTAAGCATAACAGCACTATATCATACAGTCACATAGACTTATTGTACTAATGAAAAAGACACTGAAGTTGTGGTGTGCTTCAGATCCTTTAGTAACAAGAGACATTGCATACAGAACGTGAAAATTAATATCCATATTAATATCGTCCACATACTTTTATACCCTATGTTGTTCAGGTGTTAATAATTAATTTTAGTAATGTATACTCTGTTGGAATTGGAAGGTGATGACCTTGCTATTACCTTTCCTATAATAAAAATATTTCTATAAATAAATACCCTACAGCTTTATGTGCTAAATGTGCTCTCTGTACTCAGCTGATCTGCTGGGTGAGTAGGAATGTGGGCTTAGAATTGTTTGATCTTCCTTATATACTGAAATAACCAACCTAGCTGGATTAAATCATTCATTTTTAGCTTTTATTAAAACAAGCCTGTGACAGGAATTGTGTAGCTGCTGAATTATGGCCACATGATTAGGTGCTGCTTAATGCCTGAGATCTAAACTTCCTTAAGAAAAACCTGTATCCCCCACCATGTTTGTATATTTGAAAGATAAAATATAAATTTATATTATATAAATATAATATAAATAAATATAAATAAATATAAATAATTTAGATTTTTGTAATTTAAAAAATGTCATCTTCTATAGTGATCATCCCCTCTTATTCTCTAAAAAACTTTTAAACTTTTATATTTGTACCTGTAATGGAAGAGTGATTCTTACTTCAGTAGTAGGAAATTGATCACTAGACTCTGCTTCTTGGAGAAATTATGTGACCCACTCCTCTAAAAACAAAACCAAGTGCTTACCTTGTAAAAAATTGCAAAATGTGCTTCTTTGATCCTCTAGTTTTTTTTGCTGGGGAATCAAGGTTGCACCGTATGGTGCTCAAACCTTAACACTAAAAAGATTATGGGCATCAAATCACAGGTGGAAATTGATGACATGAACTTTTCAGAAAGGGAACAAGCACAAGAATCACAAGGAGAAAAAGGAGAGACGTGCAAAAACACAGAAGATTGAAGGTCAGCCTCATCATACTTTCAGAATATGTAAAGGAAAAGATATTAGTGGTGGAGATGTGAACTTTTCTGGAGACATAAGATTTAAAAGCCTTAATGGTAACATCTGTTTTTTGCTCTGCACAGAGAGCATGGAAATCCTTCTCATAGATGTGCATAATGTCAAAAAGGAAGGAGAGATTTAGGCACCAGCAGCTGTATGCAACTTTAAAGGAACCTTTTCACTTACTGTTTAGACACATTGAGGATGGCTTAGTCCTGGGGGATTTTTAACCAAAAAGAAGAGATTCAGGCAGATGTTGATCGCAGTAAACTGCCCAGCCTGGATCCTCTTCCCTTCCCTAATGGGACCAACTGCTGCTGCTTTGGCTCAGTGCAGCCCCCATACTCCCATGGACGTGTCAGCTGGCACGAGATTCAGGCCTTTAGGATGGATTTTTTTACTCTTGCTTAGAGGAAACAATTTTGGTTTTCAGCAATGTGTTCAGTGTCGGGGTCCGCTGTTATGTGTCTCTGCCCCGACACGGGGAAAGGTGGTTCTGGGCGGCCGCAATTGCGAAGGATGAGCCTGGACTCTTAGATTTTTGGTCTTCAGTTCAGTTTATTATCTCTTATCTACAAAGTTTTCTCTTTGCCCAGCCGAGGTCCGCTCAGCAGGACAGTCGAGTGCACTCTCCCCTGCCCACAGGGCGGTTGTGTCTTTTATAGTAAAAATTACGTGTGACATATTTACCTTTATTTCCCAATACTATTCATCCTTATAGACAAGTGCACTTTCACTACGAACCAATCTCCAAGTGCCAACATCACCACACAAAATGGAAGACATGAAGAAGAAAGAAGAACACAGGACCACGCCCTGAATCCTCCATCTTGCCTTCATGACCCCCCTGTACCTATTTTTCTAAAATTTATATTTCCCTCCATAAAGGTATCATTCACACCCAAGAAGTTCTCATTTCCTCCGTCACAGGTTCTTCTCCTTTTGATGGATCGAAATCCAACCACCAAACCCTTTTGGCATCATTCCAGGGTTTCCGAGCCCCCCAGGGGCTCCCCTGGTGTCTCTGCACATCCACAGTGATGTGCTGAGATCCCACATTCAGCATCTTCTGATCAAAATGCATGCTTGCTGCATCTTGGGGCATCTTCAGCCATTTTAGTTCTTGTTACAACATGTCTACCTTAAACTGTCTAGGTTAGCAATAGACACAACCTGGCATGCTTTTTGAGGTAAAACTCCCATGCAACCCTGGCAAAAAATCAGGCCTTTAGGAGTGTTCCAGAAATGATATTTTGGTGCTGGGCTGGGGCCAGCATGTGAATGGAATCATTCCCACTGAATTGAATGCATTTAGCCTGAAGGAACTCACAAAGAGGTGTCTACTGCTCTTGCTTCTAAACAGAAAAAGCAACAAATGATTGTCACCATGGGGTTACGATGGCCAGGAATTTTTTTCATAAATATTAGCAGCTGTTTATGACAAACACAGATATCTGTGGCACAATCTGCTTTACGTATGTGTAAAAGCCTGCAGTGGCTGGTGGTTACATGGTAAGAAAAGGTCCATGAGGATTGTCAGACATGGACTCTGCTTATGCCAGCAAAGCAAAGCCTGTTTATTACACAGTCTACCAGTATTTATAGGTCACTATGTTTGTACAAAATTTTCCACTCTGACCCCTTTGTCCTGGTCCTTTTTAGAAACACAACCTTCTGATTATTCTTCTTGCACTAGTAATGTACTTTGTTATTTATTTTGCCAGTAAAGTCCTTGTTGCGTCTTCCTTCATCAAAACAGTCAGAGTTAGAGGGTCAAAATGACCAGACATGATGTATTCACTTCTCTTCTTGCCTTGAGTTTATCTCTCCTTTCACTTTCACTGTACCAGGGCCAAAAGGTCTGAGGTGCTACCCAGTTCAGCTTCTGTAGCTGTCTGATCTTAGACAGTTATCCACAATAATTACAGGCTTTTTAATTTTTTTTTTTTTTCCAGAGCGAGATGGGGACTGTTGAAGTCACTAGGAGGTGATAAATGTTCTTTAGAGTTGGCATTTTTTGTGGTCACTGGAAATAAAGATCAATTTTCAAGAAGCACTTCTTTTAGTGGGCTTGTTCTGCAGCTGAGAAGAGGCTGTTTCGTCGAAATTGCTTCATGTCTGAAAAGCTCTACCCATTCCTTTGTAAATAAATGGAAGGGAAACAGGAAGATCTGGTTATATGTGAAGGCTTATCCTGCAGGCCCTTTAACTGCTAAACAATCTGCATGATTAGACATCAGGATTATTAAAAAATTGGAAGTGTTTAGTGGTTGTCTTGACATGTTTGGTTTCAGTTAAATATCTAATTTGTTACTGAATCATTGCTTTTATTCTCGAGGACTGGCCTGACCTCTTCTCACTGATTACCTTGCACTAACACCTTCTTCTACCTGCATATCCTATTGATGTGGGTTTTTCAGCTCTGGTAAATTTGATATTTGGACTCTGGTTATGTTTTGCAGTCATTCTTAGTCTAAAGAGTTGGTTTGAGGAAATATAATTCAAATTTCTGTTTATTTACTGCTCTTTTTGTAGAAATTCACCCATAGCATTTTTCATTATAGTGACATCTATGATGTAGAGTTCTAAAGTACTAGTGCTAAGATGCAATATTTATAATACACAAATATGATTTTTGCTATGTCATGGAACTGCATAGAAACATATTTAACAAAATAATCAGTTGAGTTCTAGGTCCTGGATTGAAAAGCTGGATATTAGTTAAAAGACAATAGGCCATATAAAAATAATGATTTATTGGACAGGAACGACTAATTGTACTGTTAGACAAATAAATTTAAATGCATTGTCTCCACTGGATTTATTTACACCTTAAAGGCTAAATTATCCTTCTTATAATTTGAAACTCTTTAAATTAACTGAGGGAGAGAAAATAAATGCATAAAAGGTGACTTCTTGACAGTCTTGTCAATACATGCTTGGAACTGACAACAAGAGAAATTATGGTATCAACCTAAAAAATGGAACTCCTCAGGGCTCTGAAAACACGAAAATAATAACATCAGTATGCCAGAGCTGTGATAGATGAATCCCCCAACCATTACAGAACAATCAATGACTGCCACATATATGACAGTTTGTATGTGTGTACAAAAATGCATAAATAAGTGTTACAATGCTCTGAGCTGCAGGGGAGAGAAGAACTGATATGTTTATTAGCACTGTTTCTTGGACAATGAGCACAAAGGTAGATACAAGAAAGTCTCACAGAGTTAAGAGAATTCTGCAGTCAATTTAAACTTGCATAGGTACTTTAAGTGTAAGGCCATAATATAATGAGATTTTTACAAACATGTTTGTCTTGTACTTGTGAATAGAGGGCAGAATTTTGGAAAGGCACTTTAGTTTGATGGAATAAAAAAACCACATTGGAATATACAGGGGGAAGAAAGTTTGCTACTAAAGAAATGAGTAAATGTAATTCTGCTTGCAGTGCCTAGATAAACTTCAAATATGCTGGCTCAGGGGTCTTTATGTGAGGATACAACACTGGTCTGGCTCAGGGTTGTTGTTTGTGTTCTGTATAGACATATTGTGGTGGTTGATGTGGGAATATTCTGTTTCACCAAGTCTCTGAGTCTTCACACAGATTCTGCAAAGTTTGCCGGTGCTTGCGTTTTTCTGTCCACTAAAGCATCTTGAAATAAGTTTTGGCTGACTCAGTAAAGGTGGAGAAAAAAAAGGCTTTTTTGTGTTTTCTTTAGGTGCGAACAGAGACCAAAGAGGGCCAGGGATTGGTCACAGATTCCAAGAGCAGCCTCTGGTGAAACAAATGTCTAACAAGCCCCCAGGCTGTGGAGAAATCCCAGAAAGCTGATTACTACTTCCCTTGAATGACCATATTTCCTACTGCAGTGCTTGTCAGCTTCTCATTTTGCAAAACTCACATTGTACACAACAGTGCAAAGGTGGAATATTGTAAAAGATGGCCTCTCTTGCTGAGCTCTATTTCCCTGGATAATCCTGATGGCTACTGGGACAAGCCAGCTCTTTCAATGCATTTTTTATATTGCATGGGTTCTTCTTTCCCCTTGGATTTATCTTTTATCAATATTTTCTAAAATATAAATAATATTTGATCTATCTGTTGCTTGTAAGTTACTTTAAAGTTACTAGGAAAATGATGAATATTTTCATGAGTGAATGTCTTGAATTAATGTTCTTATCATTAGAAAGGGTAACAGAGGCTTAGGTTAATGTATTTATGTCTTAAGATAGAAATGGGAGGTGTATTCTCTTCCTATTCCTATCTGATGGGGCAGTTACCTTCTGTTAATTGGGAAGTTTTCTTCCACAACCCATCCTCCCTCTGGGGAGATATCTTCTGTCAATGGGCTACTGAATGTCACTGCATGGTTGATAAAACTCCCACCAGATGATAAAGCTCCACCCAGAGGGAGGAGCCAAGCATTCCTAACTGGATATAATCTGAGATCTGGGAGACCACAGCCAGCCTTTTCCACTGAATTCCCAGAGGAGCAGCTGTCTTCTCCACTAGATATTCAGAGGAAGACTACACCCTTCTACAGGCTCACTGCTTCAACAGAACCACATCTACCACTCCAGGAGGACTGCAGCCACCGTGTCAATTGGACTGCTACCAACACCCTGACCCACAGGGTGTCAGGTCGGGTTGTATTCTGACTGTCAGTGCTGTTTTGTATTACTGCATTGTTTATTTTCTTCCCTAATAAAGAACTGTTATTCCTGCTCCCATACCTTTGCCTGAGAGCCCCCTTTATTTCAAAATTATAACAATTCAGAGGGAGGGAGTTTACATTTTCCACTTCAGGGCAGGCTCCCGCCTTCCTTAGCAGACACCTGTCTTTTCAAACCAAGACAACATATCTGTGCATTAGTGTACCCTCAGCACGTATTTTGTCTGCCAGTGTTTCTAAATAGCAATTAGAAAATATATTCAAAGTGAACTTGATATCTAGTGACTATGCGTAATAAATGTGCTAAACGTAATTACATATTTAAATGCATTAAACTGCAAGAATGATTTGGAATATTTCAGCAAAGCTCAGTGAAGAAGTATGGAAACTACATGCAGTAATTGCTCTAGATTTAATTGTACCATTAAAGGCATGAGTGTTTATATTGTAACAATATAATCTGATTTAGGAAGAGCTTGCAAAAACATGGCAAGTAATTGTAAGTTTTCTATAACCAGTATTTTTTGTGTAGCAGCACAGTGCTAGCCCTATTATTGTAGCAAGAGGAGAAGTTCCAATAAGATATCATTTATAAAGAACTTCTTTTCTGGAGGCATAACATGCTTGAGATAGAAGGGATTTGAATTTTAGATCTTCATATAAACAAAATATCCTTGGGGGCTTTTCTTAAAATCACATAGAGGAAGATGGTCACAGAAGAAAAACTCTATCTGACAAAAAAGTTGCCAAATAATTTTGTGTAAAACTGGTGCTTTCAAAATGTAAAATTTAGGTGAAAAAGTTTATATTTATTTCTTCAATTATCCAGGTGAAGGGCCTAGATGATTGTCTGAGGAACATGTCTAAGATTTCTGTGGGTTTTTTTTCCCATGGATTGAGCTGGAAAGACTGATGTCCAGACATGACTCAATGAAGCAACACAGCAGAAGCTGCTGAGGTCACTCCCTTCCCAAGAGCATCTCCCTTGGGGAAAGGCAGACAGCTCAGGACCAGCACCAGACGCTCGTGGAAAATGCAGGTTGATGTAATGAAGAGGCAGGAGGGGTTCTTTGTGTGAGGGTCCAGTGGCAGATTATTAACTGGCAAACAAAAGGGCTCAGGGACAGAAGAACCAAGAACAAGGAGGGCCCAGGGCTTTTATATGGGATGAGGGCCAGGGGGTAGAGGGATCAGGGGTGGTGTCAGGGGGAAACAACCAACAGGGATACAGAGGAGGAGTTGCAGGGAATGAGAACCAACTGGGAAAGCAGAAACAGGGAACATTCTAGAACTGGGGAGGAGAACAGGGGTGATGTAAGTGGGACCATTAACATAAAGAAGCAGAGAACTGGGGAAAGTGTCTCACTGTGTTGCCCTATATCAAAGTGAGTGTCCTCCCAAGGCATCCCAGTTTCTGCATCTCCCTTACTGGCCTGGGATGCAAGAACCCAAGGCAGCAGCTGCAGTGAGGAAGTGCTGGCTGGTGAGAGGCTCTTGTACATCTGGGTTGGGAGGTTATCACAGCAGAGAAGGGATTTCAGCTCCAGGCCATGCAGGATACAGAGAACTGCAATGTCAGCCCTCGGAATCAGAGATACTTGAAGTGTTTTAGAATGTCCTTTTCTGTGTACACAGTGCTTTCCACATGCACAGTCTCAGGAAGTAGATGTTGCCAATACTTGTTTTTCTAAAATAAGTTTCCATCACTTTTTTTAGATTGGATACAAAACTGGAAAGCAGAACAAACAGAAAAACAACTTGACATAATTCCGAATTTCAGTACTATGCCACTGAGCCATCGAATAAGCAATAGGAGCTTTTTCCTGGTGTTCTTTCTTGTTTTAAAACCTATTCAAGGTCATAGTTTGAATAGAAAAGTAATTGGATTTGAGACACCATATGTTGTGGGATGCTTATGACATCCCTAATGAATCTTACAAGGGTACTACTTCCAAAAAAGTATTGACATTAGCATTGTAATGACTGTTGACATGAAAACTTTCATTAAGGGAAACATCTTGAAGTCAGTGTAATCTGATTTTTTTTTTCTTTCTCTCTTCCACCCATCATGATAAAATGCCCATCCCTGAGACACAAAGGGCTTTGCTTACCTTGCCAGGATCCAGCCTGTCACAATCACTCACTAGACTTTACTACCCTTTCACAACACCTCCTGATTCACAGTGACAAATCATACACTATAAAAACAACCAGATTGCATTGCTGTGTGTCTCTTTCTAGTAATTTCACTGTATTTATGGTGTTGCTTGTACAGAATGTTACTCCTGTGCTCAGTTTTGTAAATCTACTACAGGTAAATTCTCTTAAAAGAAAAAATATTTTTAAGGCAGTAAAGTTTGGAGAAGTTCCTTTTTTTTATGTTTGTCTCTTTCAGTGTTTTTTTTTCTGAGAAGCATGGTTATCTCAAATTTGTTCCCTTCTTGCTCATCAGTGTAACTTCGAAGAATCCTTTATGTAAGGGACCTTAATATCATTTGTGTAGGACCTGTTCTTCTTCTAAGTGTCCCAAACAAGCAAATTTCTCATTAATTTGTGAAAATTTATCATAAAACTGCAAATAAAGAACAAATAAAGGAAAAATAATTTGATACTATTATTCTCAGGTGTTAACATCAACGACATAAAAAAACATAAAAAAATTCAGAGTAACCATGCAAACAAACATCATAAAGAAGCAAGCTGTTACAGTCAAACTATCCAACCTCATTCCTGCTTTGAGATGTTTACTTTGTCATCCATTTCATGTGGGTATTAAGATCACAGTTCTTTCCAAATCACAATGCAGCATCAAGGTGTTGTAAATAAAGTGTGCACACTTTAGTTATTGCAGGTGGCAGTTTCCCTAAACTTGAACCTGGCCCCAGGTTTCTTCTGTTTCCATGGTTGCTTACACTGGCTGGGAATGACAATGATCCATGAAAATGGAATGTTGGAGTCTGTACTTCAGGAGAAACACTTATGTGTCGGAAACCACAATTGTCACGTGTGTGGCGATGGCAGGGACGGCCAGGCTGGTTGGCTTGTCTGACTGGGGCAGCAGGACACACCAGGCATAATAATCTGCACTTTTGCTCTCTGCTCTGGCTGCTACTGAAATTCCTGTGATGGAAACAAACCCAGAGGCAGGGCAGCAGAGGGCTTTCCATGTGTTCTGGCAGGCGGTGTGGTCAGTGCCGCTCCCTTGGTGTGCGGGCGGTGAATCCCAGCGTGGGATCCATGGATGTGTCTGGGGCTGGCACTCAGCCTGCTGGCACTCTCCAGGCTGGCAGCCCCCGGCTCTGGGCTGTGCAGACGAGCCTCACACAGCAGCACAGCCACCCTGACTGACACTGGCACAGGGGCTTAGTGCCTTCCCATAAAATGTTATCAGTCTCTGAGAACTGAGCTGGCAGTTTTCCCTTTTGCTGTTTGCACGTGCGTAGGAACCCAGACAATGCCATAACTGTTTTATGAGCCAACCTAATTTGTCTAGTTTAAATTTATTATTTTTTTTTTTTATAGGACTAATTGCTGCTTACAGGCTGAAAGAATGGTGCTCTAAATGTCTGGTGGCAAAATACACCTCTGCCCTGCTGGGAATTCCTTTGCTGTGCATGGGAGGTATCTGCAAATAGGAGAATCTGAAAGACACACTAATAGTTAAACTAAAAATCTGTCTGACCTGACAGAAGGACATGGGGAGGAAGGTGGTGGGTGAAATCTGAAATCCAGCTCCAGGGCTGTGCATCCTCAGTGAAGCCCCTCATGGCACTTGTGCATTGTGGTGAAAAACGACAGCGTTGAACGACAGGTCTTTAGTAGAAATAAGCTGTTTGTTAGAATACTTGGCGAATTCCACCTGCTTAAGTATGTTTGTTTGTCTGGTTTTTGTTTTATTTCATTTGTTGTTATCAGCCTTCCAAAAGGCAGAGCTGTGATATTTCAGTTGAGATCATTTAGACTCCCCACAAAACTTTACCTAGGATAACAACTGTGTCCTCTGACATTTTCCATGCTGACCAGGAAAGTTTGACCCTGTCCTGGATTGGCTATAAAATGCTTGTATCCCCAATAGTCTGTTCTGTTTATACTAGATAATAAGTTTTACACCTTTAAAGGTCTTAAGACTTGTTCTGAGAGCAAAGGGGGAGAAAAGCAGCATAGAGTTTGTTACCAGAAACTGCACTAACTCCCCCACACACTGCTCCTGGACTGTGCTGTCTGCTGACAGAGAGGCCACAGAACAAAGCTCTCCTTTGCTGCTAGTTACTTTTAGCTAGCTGAGGTAGAGAAGTTCCCTGGACTGTGGTTTTTCTTTTTCTTTGGAGCTGTTTAAACCTGCTGTGGACTGAACACCCAGAAGAACACCAGAGACTCACCCCTGTGGCCCACTGGCCATGACATTTCCAGCACCAAAGGAACTGGTGAAAGACTGAGTGAGCTGAAGCCCACAAAGGGGACCCACAAAGAGAACTTCTCTGAGTTTGTCATCTCTTTTAGAACAGCAAGAGTTTTTATTATTTAATATTGTTCTTTTTTTTTTTTTTTGTTCTGGGAAATGCTTTTCCTGTTAAATAAACAGTTTTTTTCCACTTTTCTCCAAGGAGATCTTTTTTCCCAACTGGTTAGGAGAGGGGCCACTTAAATTTTTTTTCTAAAGAAACCTCTTTAGAGGTTTTTCTACCAAAATTACCCTAAACCAGGACTGTCCCCTACAAAGAGTTCTCTCTGTAAGACAAGCAGCATATAACGAGTGGAAAGAGTCAATTTCTGAAAGCTGAAACCTGGAATTATTCCACAATTCTTCATCCTTTGTATTTGGAATTAAGAAGAGATGCATCAAAAATTTTAAAAGCTGAAGTCCTGTTGTTCTGTAGCTTGGGCTGCATGATTTAACACCTCGAGAGGTGATGCTTGCCTTTGATAGTTCACTGCTTCCAGGAGAGGCCACTGCTTGCTGGAGAGCAGTCTCAGTGATTTAGTTTAAGTGTCTCAGCTGCCCATCTGTATGGGAGAAACACAGGGAGCAGTTGGGTGAAATGTTCCTCAATGGAGTTCAATTTTTGTATCTTTTCTGCAGCTCAAGGAACACAGATATAAATAAATGAATGTTTAATGAGAGAGGCTTCTGGTATTGTGAAACGTTGGCATGAATGTCTGAAAATGCCATTATTACTCCTAGTGCTGTCAATTTTAAATTATGTCTGAAAGGAGCTGAAATCATCTTGCTGCTATATTGCTACATCATTAAGCAGAAAATTCAGAGCAGAGGGAAAAGATCGATCTTTTCCCCTTGTAATTCTCCCAAATTCTGTTTTTTGCCATTGCACTTATGACTTTTTGTGTTGTCTTAACATTCCTTCATCAGATTTTAGTATCATATTTGAATATTGATATGATATTTCCTTATCATGTTGACGTATTCCCATCTCTTTACCGTGTGGGGTTTACAATTGTTTTCTCATCCAGCACATTAAATCTTGCACTTATCCAGGAGTCCTTCAGGGCAGCTTTGCAGGGATGAACTTCCAGGGAGTCTCACTAAAGCTCAGGTGGAACAGCAGGACAGCGAGTGAAGCAAGCATGAGGCATTTCTGGTGATTTCTTTGCAGAATCCTTGAGGAAGGCTCACAAAATCCTTGAGATGGGTTCACAAAATCCTTGAGGACGCAGATCCAAAATGGCCCTTGAGCAATAGGGAAGGACATTCTGACCCTGACTCAGCATCACCTTCCCTTGACCAAGTCCAAACATGGTCCCGGTGCATTTGGACATTGCAAATACCTGAATGCTTCAGAAAGTGGGATGTGAGGTGCTGGCTGTCTCCTTATGCTGGGAGTACCCACCCAAGGGGGAATTTCATAGCCTTGACCTTCATTCTGGAGCAACTACATATTTTCCACTATAACTTTGCTCCCCTTAGATTTACTTTTGGCTCCAGCTCTTTCTACAATAATGGGGTGGGAGCATCTGCCTAAAATCATAAACTGTCAATATTTTTGCTGTTTTTCTAATACTTCTAAGGATTTTTCCCCCCTATTCAAAACCTAAGTGTTATTTTCCTGTCCTTAGAATATTTATTATCCTGTTTTTCATTTTCTGTTCTGGGTATGTATTTGACACATCTTTAGTTATTAGAATAAAACCTGACACTGTAGGAAATAGAAAACACTTGCCTACATTACATTTCATATTATAAATGGTGCTTGTTCTTTGCCATACAAACAGGCTCCTTCAATAATTTTAGCGTGTTGTTGAGAACTGTGCTGAGCCATTTGCCAGTAAATCAGCACCTCGTACAGTAAACTCTCCAGGCTTTGTCAGCCACTACATCTGGGGAATAAAATCTAATTTAAAAATCCAAACATGGAGCAGTTAGAGCTTATCTCCCTAAAAAACTTATGGTGTTTTTGTTTAGGAACCAAGGATTTGGGGTTTTTTGGGGTGCAGTTGTTGTAAAGCTCTGAGGTCCCCTGAAGGCCAGTCCTGGCCTCTTCTCACTTCACAAGCTGCAATCTTTCCAAACCACAGACTCTCAACTTTCCTGTCAGGTACTCCTTGCACTGTTCTCTTCAGGCACAGATAAAATAACATTTTTGTCACATTAAAGCTCCTGGCTGTTCCCTCACACTTCTTGTAGTGCCTGTTTTTCCATTTGATGTAAACAATTCCTTGGTGCCAGAGCATTTTTTGGCTTCATCTTGCTTTCTGTGAACTTAAATGTGGTACAACGTGAGCATTAGGGATGGGAGATCATGGGGCCTGACCCCTCTCCAGACTGAAAAAAATACCAATCTGAAAAATCCCTCAGTATTCAAGAAGGCCAAACATGTTCTGTGTGAACTTGTTAAACACATTTATTGAGTTCTTGACAGTAACCAAACACAGTGAATGACCATTATAAATAAGAAAAAAGGCATTTGCATTTACTTGGCCAGCTCCTGCTTTATCTGTAAAGAAAAAATATCCCTTTCACCTCCCAATTTACAGGATTGAATGTTTGTCCCAATAATTGCTTCAGCAAGGAAAATGACAATTTTGAACTATGTTTCATCTGCTTTTTTCTTCTGAGCCCAGTCCCTGTTAATGATGGACCATAAAGTGGAGTTAAAGTTATACCACCTATAAGTGCATTCCCAATTGTCCTTAACTCACTTGAATGGGCTGCAAACAAAGAAATTAAGTAAAAAAAGAAAGAACAAAAAAAAAAAAAAAAGAAACAAAAAAAAGAAAAACACAAATAATACATCCACAAATAGTAGAGGCTTGTTATTTCAGAAAGGAAAAAAAGAAATCAAAGCAACTTAACTAAATTAATTTGTTAAACACATTTATTGAGTTGTTAATAGTAACCAACACAACGTATGATGTTGTAAAACAAGAAACAGAAAATGGATATATTCTGATTTTGCCAAATCCTACTACAGATATGTGACAGAGGGAAATATTTCAATTTCCTTTATATTCTGCAGTGATATATTTACAATACTTATCTCTCAAAGTCTGTCCCTTGTTAAATTAAATTAACAGAAAGATCATACCTACAAATGTTTCCTTTACAGTAGTCTTGTTCTGTCTTGTCAGTGTCCATTAATGATAGTGAAATAATGACAGCTTTCCAAGGATTACTTGGCACACAGAACACAACTCCACTTTGATGCTGTACTGAGCCACCGGCCCCCTTTTTTTTTTTTTTTTTTTTTTTTTTTTTTCAATTGAGGGAGAGAGGGGGAGAAGTGAAAGAATTTCATATGTACAAAGTCTGAAAAGTCTTTCTTTGTGACTCCAAATTAGTTCAGGAAAATTGTAATCACGTTTACTGTAATACTTTTGTTTTGTTTTTTGTTTTGTTTTTAAATGGCCACCAATCACATGAATAAATTTTGAGGAGTTTTCCAACATGGCAGCTCTTTTCCCACAGCACATGGTGCATGTGAGCCCAGAGAGGGAGGTTGGGTGCATTGTAGATGATGTCAATTCCCAGAAGGAGCATTCCACTGAGGATTTGGGTTCTGCCTGCTCTGTCTCATTTGAGGAGCCATTCATTTACTGGAAGAGAAACAGAAACAATTGTGTTTCAATAAACTCCAAATATGAAACTGGTTTAACACTGTGAATCAAATTGATTTAACATTGCATTAGGCACTTAGACAAAATGTCTTTAAAAAGCCAGGAGGTTCAGTTTCCTCCTTTTTCTAGAAAATAATTAAGTCTGAATGACTGTTTCCTTAAGTTCTGCAACACAGTCATCTGCCTTGCTGCTGAAAATGTCTTTTCTTTTCCTTTAGTGCTACTCCTTCATAATGATGATATTACTGCTGTGAGGGCACTTTAACACCATTATTTCAGGCAACACAGTTGTGTGCCTGGGCCCAAAGATGCATGAGACACATTAAAGCTCAGTTGTGAGCCACAGCTGTGGCAGTGTGGGACTCTAGCTGCAGGTGACTGAGCTGCTTCGTTGTTTATGTCCACAGCTTGACACAACACTTAGCAATTTAGGTGTTTGTTATGGTGCTGCACCTTGAAAGTGAAATCAAGTCTTATCAATTACTAATTTTGTTTGAGATCAGTTGTCATCTAGACTAGCTCATCCCCCTTTGTGGGTGAGTACACCAGAGCAAAATGTGTTTTGGAAGGGGAGAAGACTTTAAAATGCTGCTAGAAAACCAAGGCCTGTCCTATTTACTTCTAAAAAAACATATTCAATGTCCCAGGCTGTTTTTTTTTTTTTTTTGTCATGCTTTTCCTGCAGATTTACTCATCTATTTCAAATGTGTGGCATTTGACTGACGTAGTTATTCCCCCAGATCTGGAGTTTGATGTGTTTTTTTTTGTGTGCCTTGTTATTCCCTTGGATTTCTCAAAGAAAGGAGCTCAGTGAAAGCATAAAAAGGGTTATTCTGGAGGTGGAACGTACCTCTATACTGTAGTTTCTGTGCTCTATTGTTTGGACAATCTTTTCCCTGTAAACTAAAGTTAATATTGGTTCGGATACATCGATTGTTGAGAGGCTGGACTGGTCTGAAATTGTCGCTCATGCTCAGAAATATCTGTGATGGCTGATTCTGGCTTAGCAGTCGCAAAGAATGCATCTGTAAAGACAAAACAAGGGGGTTTAGTACTGGCCTTGGCTGTAAGTAAACAACATACAACGCTATTAAACGGATTAGTTAGTAAATGGAAGTAAAACAGAATTTCAGTGAAACAGAATTTCAGTAAAACAGAATTTAAGTTAACTCTGACAGTTTGCAGTCAGAGTTAACTTAAAACCATTCATTGTGTGTTCCTCTGGTTCTGAGACCCATTTTAAATGAGAGTTACCAGTTTTGTGGGGAGTGAATGAAAATAGTATTGAGGTGTCCTTGGGTGAACCAGAAGGTAATGGAGTCCACAGTGCTGGATGACAGCAGCTGGTACAGAGCAAATGGACCTGATGAATGACAAGAGCTAATTTCCTGAACAGTGTAGCTTTCAGTTAAGAAGCCACAGCTTTGGTTGGTTTTATTCAAGAACTAGGTAGGGGCAGGCTGGATGGGAAGGAAAACTGACAGACTGACAGTGATGCTGCTGAAGTCGTGAAATTAATGATGTTAAAAAATGAGAGCCTCTTTTTGCTGACAGGTCTGTCATGGTACTGTCTATGCTGTGACTGTGAGTGTTCCTACAGCAGACTCCAGCCTTCTTCTGAGCTGGTTTCACAGCACAGAGGGAAACACTGAATCATCCAGTGCATCCAGCACTGGCTGGCAGAAATGGCTGTTATGGTGACTATGCAACTCTTAATTGATCCAAGTCAACCAAAATCAGAGAGGGAAAGAAAAGTTTCAAGTTACAAACCAGAAATCCTTAATATTTTGGTTTAAAGATATAAAACCAAAATATATTCCATGTCAGTGCACAACTTAAGAGGTTTGTTTATGGCATTTATTGGGGAAATCCAGTAGCTGGGTTTTATGTACTGGAAGTCTGTAACAGCTCCTAGGGAAAACTTGAGCTGGGAATTGCTTTTTCAATATGAGTACCCAACATAATCAGTAAGTATTCCACAAAATCCACTTTCAACATTAATAATGGAGGACATAACTAAGTATTAATGGAGAATGTGATTAACCATTAAAGCATGACAAGGAGCAAGTATCATGAGGTTATAACCCCTAGGTAGCAGCACAGAGTAGAAATTTTTGAATCCTTATTTTGCACATTAATGTTACACCTAAAAATGTTGCATATAGGAAAATATCCAGGTCCTGTGTTTGAAAAGTTCACAATAGTGAGCATTTTTGCCTCTGCTCAGCTGTGTCATTCTCCCAAATCACCCATTTAGAAAGGAAACAAAGTGCTTTCACTACCTCCAGATTAAACTGGACAGAAGGAATATCACAAAAATAAAACATCTCAGGCATTTTAAAGTAATCTTATTTACAATGTTATTATGATTTTAAATCCCAGAGTGATATTTAGGGTGGTTTTCTTGTTCTTCATTTCATTTCTCAGGCCATATTTCTTCTGCTGCCTGCTTGGGGCAGGCAGATGGTGATTCAAGTATTCCTTGGTGTTCCAGCACACAAGAGGGGAGGTTTTAGTTCAGCTCACAGCTGTGTAGGCAACTCACGGATGGAAACTCTGGGGAAGAGGCCAATTGGTTTGAAATTTGCTGTTTTCTGATGCCAGGCTTTGGATTTTAAGCAAGTTGTACAGAAATTTAGTTTTTGAGATTTTTCCACTGGTGTGTTTCCTCAATAGCTTCCTTTTGGATGTGAAGTTGTGTTTTTTTTCTTGCATAATTTCTCTTGCTTCTCTCTAATAGGGGCTTTAATACATCAGTCTGATTTGCCAAAGGTATTTGGGGTGTGTATCCTGTAATTTTATTTGATACCAGAAAGTATTGGCTGATTTTATTTCCAGAAGGCTCCAGATACTGTATCTCTGTCACATTGAAGTGCTATTGATGTGTGTTTATTCAGAACTAGGAATGGCCTCTGTTATCCTTAATAACGTCAGTTCTGTTTGTACAACACTGAGGTGCTTGCTGTAGAGTCTCCAAGTAACTGTTCACAGCATCATAGAATGATGCAGTTGTGGAGAGACTGCTGAAAACCATTTGGTTCAAACCTTCACTGAAAACAGGGCCCCCCTTAAAGTTTGTGTGTGTAGATACTGATGGAGTTCTTAACAGTTAGTATTTTTATTTTGACAAAAAACCTCTTCAATGCTTTTGCAAACTGTATAAATAGCATGCAGAGATCCCTACAGCACAAGAGCTGAATCTAATGTAAAGCTATAAATATTATGTTTAAAATAATATTTTGTACCTATCCTAGACTGAGTAATTTGTAAATTGCTTTACCTGCATCCTTGTTATGTAGACAGGTTTGTTCATTATTATCCAGCTTGCTGTTTCATAGCAGGGTGGAATTGTCATTGACCCATCATACGTAATGAAACTAGATGTCTCTGGATAAAGTTCCTCAATATTAAGCCCCTGTAGTAAGTATGCATCATCTGGAGAACAAAGGAGGAAAACAACTCAGGTAAAAAAGCAGCATCCCAAAACAAACAACAAAAAACCCCAAACAAAACAAAAAAACCAAACCAAACAAACACCACCACCCTTTTCATGCCTCCTAATTCCAAAACATGATGACATGATGTTCAGTTCTACCAAAGAATGATGTTTAACAGATGCACATTTCTGGATGCTCCAGCAGTTTAGACAAGAACAAGTAGCAGCAGTAACATCCCTCACCCTGCTGGGTGGATCTGCACTGAGATTCCCACTCACACACACTGGGAACTGAGCACAGGGCAGCTCTGAATCGCATTTAGGGACTGGAGTCTAAAACTTCTTGAAGTTGCAGTTATTGATTGAGAGGCAGAAGCCTTTGGAGAATGCTGACTTTCCATCTTTTAGGGTCATTAACAATTTCTGCTTGACAAAGCCTTAGGAAGGCCAAGAGAGTTAAAACCTGATTGCCCTTCTCCACGAGAGGAAGTTGCAGTTAATGCAGGATAACAAAGCTGCTCCCTGAAGCCTCCTGGGCTTTCCAGTGCACAGTGGCCTGGGTGCAGGGCCACAGTTTAGAAAGCTAAACTCTAGGTGGAAGGCTTGCTGGGAAGCAGTACCAGGATTCCTGCCTTTATTGTAAGGCTCCTTGGGAATTAATGAAGTGTATTCCTCTGCAACAGAGTTTATTCTGTGGATATGTACCTAAATGTAGTGAGATATATCTTTCAAAATTCATCAGAGTTCCTCAGTGTTTTCTGTACTATATCTGCACTATTTCTCTTGGGTAATGCTGGCCCTACAGTACTTTTGGCAGTGCTGTCAAAGCTAAAACTCAGATTTTCCTGCCAAATCTTAGGCTGTAGGAGTTTGTCCACTCAGGGATAAACATATTTTGTTACTGATACACTGCTGCTTGTGTGTATCTAAGAGAAAGCTGGGGTGGTTATGATTTGTAACACTGTGAGATCTCTTTGAACCCTTTCACTTGTGTGTGGTGTCTCCAATTTGGTTCATTTGCAGAGGGAACATTAAAATACAGGCAAGGAAAAGTGCACACTGAGGTGTGTTCCCTCTTTCAATGCTCAACATAAGCTGACCTTGATTTGTAGAGAAATCCGAATTATCAAGGAAGTGTATAGGAGCTAAAAAAGAAAGGCGCAATTTGATTTGAATTTAACATATTGTGGCTGAAGGACATAGATGAGTAAAAGACTTGTCTTGTACAACCTAATGGAAAAATAAGAAGGGCTGCAGACTATTGTCTTGGGCAACAGAAAATCAAAGAACATAGGCAGAGTGACCTTGTTTTTTATTTTAACACAGCAGAGTCAATGTGGTGCGGGGTTTTGGGGCAACAAGATTAGCAGCTACAGCACCAGTTAACGTGCCAAGGTGAGAGTGTCCTGTTTCTGCCTCACTGACCAGGGCCTTACTGTTATTTAATATTTTAAATGTGTTTGCTGTTTTACAAAACAAAATCTTTGCAGGTCCTCTCGTGTTTGTTAGAAGAAGAGCCCTCTGCCCTGCCCCTGCAGCTTGAGCTGGGTGGTTGCAGTGCTGGATGGCTGGCTGCATCCTCAGACAGAAGGGGAGGTGGCATCACTGTCCCCTGTTTTAACAGCCCAGGCTTCACTGGCCCATGGCCCGTGACAGCTTCTTTCTGAACCCAAATCTTCCAGACACAAGCATGCAAACACAGTCAAAATGCAGTCATATTTGAACAAGTGGAGATGACTGAATACACCTGTGTCCTGGTCATTAAAAACGTTATTTACAGCGTACCGGTAATCTTGCTAGAATTGCATCAGAAGAGAACTGATGGACTTTTTTCATGCCTGTTTTCAATGAGTCATCACACACTTTTTCCTTTCCCACAGGAACATCCTGTTCATTATTTATGAGCCATGGAAAGTGGCGTGTTTTAACACCAAGTGGCACAGAGTCAGGCAGAAGAGATCCCTAAGGACCAAATCTGTTTTCTCACAGCCATATTGGCTTCAGCTGGGCTAAAATTATTTCAACCACGTAGAATGTGCCCTGAAATGTTTACTAGGAGATGGAAAACTAACTGGAGATTAATACAGATGAGGGATATTGATATGAGAAACTGGAGGAAAATATCACTTCAGGAAAAGTCAGAGATAGGGGTGAATGAAATAAGGGTTTGTCCAAGAAAACACAGTACTTATTAATGCCTGTATATGAGTTATATTCCCATGGGAAGTCAGATGATTCCATGGGAGAAGACTGCACAGTAAGAATTTGGTTACCAACATTTTCCCCATGAACAGGTCTGTCCTTTCCCCACATCTTGGTGTTTCTTGTTCTGAGTTGAAGCAGACCTGGTTGGTATTAATACCAGACTGCAGCACTTCAAAGTCTTGCTTATATTTACTGCAAATACATTCAAAATGCTCAAAATCACCCTGTATGATCTCTTTCCAGTGACAAGCTTCCTTTCATAAACTCATCCAGCCTTTTCTGGATGCTCTGCATCATTCCTATCTGCAGCCCACAATGTGTTTCTCTTGATCTGCTGGTGCCTTACGGTGATTTCCAGACCCAGGAATTTTTCTCTCTACAAATTAGATTTCATTCGATTTCACATTCATTTATATAAAGGCCTTGACTCTGACAATTTACCTAGGAAATTATGTAAATCCTTTTATCCCTAGACTTGTAATAGATGTGTGGGATTGGCTTTCACAGCAAAATCTGTGTATGTTCTGTTTATAATAATGTTTTTTATAAGGACTACAGTGTTTATTGAGTGGAGGAAGGTACATTTGATTTTAGAAGTTCATACCATGATAATCCAGAAGAGGATCTAGGTTAGATTTACAGGGTAAGGAATGTAGAGATCCTCAGTTTCTCTGCTTACCAGACAATGACAAGACCAAATGTTAATGTGGAATTTTGGGGATCTAAAAAGCTAATTTTTTTCCCTAGTGTTAAGCAAATACTGGGTGAAAGCTCATGTAGCATAACTGTTTTGAAAGAAAACTAGCTTACCCCCTCAAATGGCACACTTAATGAGAAATAATAAAGCAGTTTTCTTTTGAGATATCCACACAGCTTTTGACTAAAGCCTGCCTGAAAAAACCCTGTTTCAGCTTGCTCACAGTAGAGTCTTTGGGCTGTGATAACAGAACAAAATAAACATTTAAAATCTCCTTTAAAATTCCTTGGGGTCCACTTCACCTCACTTTAGCCATTAATATCTAAGAGTAGGAATTTCCCTTTTAATGCTCTTGGCACGTGGAAATTTCATGAGCATGAGAGACAGCACTTAATTTTGTTGCTGTTCTTTAAAAAACACAAACAAAACCTTTTATTTACGGCTGAACTGTCCTGACTCTGAACCAATGTTCCTTTTATCATTCCCTCCACACTCCTGTTCAGCACATGGGGCCTGGGCATTTTGTCAGCACCGTGCTGAGTGCTGACTTCAGGAGTGGAGCCCTAAAGCAGAAGCTGCAAAACTCCAGCTACTAAAGGCACACTAGGAATCCTTGCAGTGTAAGAGGTAAAATTAGTTTTCAGCAATGATGCTATAATCCATCATGCAAGACAACTGCAAAATTACTTTCAATAACGCTTTCATGTTCCCAATTTATACTAAAAATTCACAGTCAATACTTGTTACTACAGTAAGTAACCCAATGCCCTGTGGAATATTATGTGCATTGTGTCTACCAGTGGTTTAATTTTAACAGATAAACTTAGCGAAAACTGTGGTTAAAAATTAAAACAATTCTGTTAATCACTGCTTTTCCAGCCTGTGTTTTAGGTGTTCATCTGAGGAATTTCATTTAGTATACCCAAATTAGGTGAGATTGGAATCGTGTTTCCCTTGTAAGGAGACAAAACAAGCAATGGGATGTTGTGGGATGCTGACAGCTCCAGAGAGGAGGAGTTTCCACTGTAAATGCAGCATACAAATGAAATATTTGCTTTCGGGAGGGTGGGCCCCATGGGAGAACATCTGGCTGGTTCCCAGAAGCTGGGAATATGGAATTTGTGGGTGAAAGAGCTGGAAAAATCACTCTCAGCCTTAACAATAATTCCCTGTTTCCAGAATGCTGCAGCAGCACTGGCAGGCAGGAAGCTCTTGCAGAACAGCCTTGCTGTGGTTTTGCAAGGAATCAGGACAAGCAGTTTAAAAATGGGACTCGTCTGCTTCTTCCATGCAGAAATGATACTGATAGAACAATCTGGAAAAAACATTCTGAGGAGATCCCTCTGTCACCTTCCTTTCCACAGGCATTGTGGAGAACTGAGTTTCATTATCATAGAAGCCTCTTATTTGGACCAAAGATGTAACAAGATTTATTAACTCTCAGGTAAAAGCAGAGTAACCTCAGTGGTGTGAAAGGTGTGTGTCGCAGGAGAGGACAAGGAATTGTTTGTGTTATCTGTTTGCTGTCTACTTCCTGAAAGTTAAATTCTGCTATTGTTGAACTTACAACTTCATAGCAGCTTAGAATATTTGACAAAGGAAATGAGGTTTTCGGGAGAAGAGGTTTAATTTGTTATATATATTGTTCATTATTTTCCCTAAAATACTTTAATTAAGCTCCGGTTTTCCACAAGGTCAATATACGAACATGGAATTATTGAGGATCATCAGTTAAAGGCTTTTCAAATGTGAATACAACAAATTTACAAGCTATGCTAATAACCTCTTCCTATATCTGTTAAATGCAGCAGTGGTTGAATGGGAATGTTGTAACTCTTCTTTCAAAAAGAAAACACTGATGAATACTAAATCCAGTGAGTGATGCATCATCTTGACAGAAGCAGATCCAATATAATCCAGGCTGCTCCACATGTCCCTGTTACTGCTAACAGTAGACAGGTTCTCCTGAGCATTCTGTGTGAATACAGTATATGTATGTGTTAAATATAATTTAATTTGTTTGTTCTTGCACCTTCAGATATAAAACAGACTTTGAAGTTCAAAATCCATTTGATAAAGTGATGACCTAATGAGTTTTTCACATTCCTGAGTTTGTCATGCAGAGTTCCTGGCAATGCAAACCTTAAATTTCTGCCCAAAATTACGTGCCTCTTGTTTCAGGATCACTAAATGTGTTATTTGATACTGAAAGAACACAGCTGTTACCAGAGGAAATGAAAAGAAACTTACTCTTATATGTTATTCTTGTTATGGTGTCTCTGTTAAGCATACGATTTAGAAATGGATTTGATGATTCAGATACCTACAGAAGAGAAAATGCACAATGTCAAAATCTTCTCACAGACATTTCCCTGCCAGAACTGCAGCTCTTCCATGTGTGCACACAGACACTTACTCTTTGATACTCTTCCAGTTGGGTTCTGCCTTTTTTTCATTGTTGTGGGAGAAGGAAGTAATTACTTACTTGTTTTTCTAATGAAGCTTGATAGAAAGTTGGTAAAATATATAAAACACAAGGAACAGGGTGAACAGAAATTAATGCCTGAATAAAAGCAGGAGCGCAGGTTTCTTCTCCAACAGCCTTGATGAAATTTGTTGATGAAATTTGGTTGATATATTAGGCAGGACTTTCACTAGTATTCTATTATTTTATTTATTGATAAATATAATTTCCTTGCAGCAGGCTATTTTGATTGCAAATTCAAGCTCTCTTCCTCTGGTTTATGTCTGGGTAATATATGAGGTAACACCTCATGATCGGGTGGAGCTTTCCATGTGTCCAATTCTGGCCCCCTGTTGCTCAGCAGCCCTGAGCAGAGTCTGGTCTATCCTCTGACACCTGCCGGCAGGTACTTCTAAATATTGACAAGATTCCCTCTGTCTTCTCTTTAATTTTCCCATTTTCATGAGTGCAGGTCAGATTTTTGGGTCATAATACAATACACTTTGAATTTAAAAAAAAAAAAACAAACCCAAAAAAGGTAGCATAAATATCTTTCTTAAATATTAGACCTGTGTGAAAATTGCCCTTTCATATCTAATTATTCAGTATACTGTGTGAAATGCATACTTTATATCTGAGGTTAATGCTTTGTTAGGGCCTTTATGAAATGGGAGTAGGGGAACTAAGAGTTATCCCATACCTAAGGTGTGATGAGGTGAACTTCAGCATTACTCAGAAATACACACTTTTTTAGACTGATGAAACAGAGATACATAATGACAGAATATAAAAAATATTTGAAGGGGAGAAATAATTTTTTCTCTATAAAACGAGAGAAAAGGTTTCTCCAATGTAATTAAAGACCTTTGGGAAAATCATGAAGTCTTGAGTTCAGTGTTAGATCAGTATAAATTATAGACTTAACTATGTACCTTGAATGCAACAGGATGGAGACAAAATATTCACATGTCTTTGTGGCTCTGTGAAATGCAAGATATTAGAAGTTCTACTTTTAGCATTCTTTCAGTTTTCATAGTTTTAAGATGTTTTAAATAACACAGAGAAAAACTGATTTTGCTGGCTTGGACACATCAGCATGGCATGCCCTCTTTCCCAGGGCCTCAACCTACTAGAAGTGATTTGAATGAATAACATTTAATGAAGAAACACTAAATCTGCAAAGCTAGTGACTTCTGCTACTGCCACTAAAGTGTTATGAGTGATGTTTATGATGCAAGGGGTTTTTTTCCCCACCTCCCTTACCCCTTTTAATTTTCTTTATATTGTAAAACCTTTGGAGCAGAGATGGCGTGCTCAGTTTAGGAAGAAGATGTCTCTGGATTGCAGATCAGAGCCTCTGGGCATTGCTGTAGCATAATTAGGAGTCTTAACACCTACATTTACAGTTCAGGGAAAATTTCCTGTCTGTATGTTAGGAATCAGTAGTATGAAATACTTACTTTCATAAATATGGAAACTACCACCAACCCATTAGGACTCTTTGCAGCTTCTGTGACATTTGTGTACAGCTCATGGTTATAGTGGATCAGCTGGACCTAAAAAAAAGGGGGAAGGAAAGAATTACAATTAACCAGTGGCAAATAATCCCATACAGTGTTTGCAAACACTACCCACACACTGCTTGGTTTGTATCAGGATCCCATCTCTGCTTTGGGTACTTTGTAGCAGGGCAATTTTTCAGGCATTTGCAGCACATATAATTTTAACAATTTCAGTCACCATCTGGCTCCAACTGGTACAGCATCAGCATGTTTTCCTCTGACCTGCCAGCCACTGAATTCTCCCATATCCAGTTACAGATTGCACTGCAGGGGCTGACATCATTGACATCATTTCCCTGTTCCAGCAGCACTTGCCACGGGCACCAAGTAATCTGTACGCTGCAGCCCGAAGCCAAGCACAGAGGAATCAGGGGCTGAAATATCTGAGGAAACAAATGGGATGTGAGTTTGGAACTGTGAAAACCACCACTCGCTGAATTCAAAACACTGATATTAATTTGCCCCAGATTCTGCAAACTTGGTTACAGAGGCTCCTACAGTTAAGCACTTACTGTGTTATTTTTAACCAGGTTCTCAGCACCTGCAGCTTTCCTTCTGCTTTTTATGATTGGCTGGAACTTTTAAATTACAAAGGCACAGTTCCCTTCTCTCACTACCTATTTAAATGTGTTACCCAGAACCTGGATATTTGATTTGTCTGGGATCACCAGACACTGTTACAATTTACACTGCAAACTTTTTTTTTTTTTTTTTTTTTTTTTGAAGATGAACAAATTTAATGAACTCTTGTGGCAGTTAAGTACTTCTGAACAGATGAAAGCTGGTCAGCTTTATTTAGCCTAAAGATCTTTCTTAGCTTTCAGATGTCAATTAGAAAAGGAAGGTTCTTGTTCTGGCATTGTCAGAATTACAGCAGCCTGATGTTCACATTTAAAAATTAGGTCTGTCTTTCATTTGCTGATACTTCTAAAGGCTGTTCAGAGAAATTTCTGGACTTACATTCTGTGAACAAGATCAGTATTAACTTGGTTTATATCTGGTAATCTTTGTAACAGTTCAAATGGTCCAAGACTGAGACTGCCAGTAAAGAAATTCCATTATAATGTGCTGTCCAGTTTTATAATGAGGGAAAAAACCAACCCATAAACATCACTGAAACAGGGTTTAATACCTGTATTGGTGAATTTGTCTTTTGGATGAATGTGAGGTCTGGTTATTCAGTACTGAAATGTAATTGAGAGGATTTTTCTGCAGGAATGATGTCCCTACAGGATCTGCAGTGCACAATCAAGTTACGCAGACTAAACCTCACTTTATCACCCAAAGGCCTAAGTCCAGCAATCCATGTGCTGATCAGTTATAGCAGTATCCCAAGCTATGTGTAACCTACACCATTATTATCTCAGTCCAAGATAGGGTAAGAAATAAATTATGCATTCAAACAGTTCTATTTCCCACTTTCTGCCCTGACTGAAAAATGAATTATTCTTTTAAGTAAATCTTATCAGCTTTAGAAAAAAGGCCCTCAAGTATTGTCCTCTCACCACCCCCCAAATCCCTTTGTGATGCTGTTTTAGTGCTTGGACATAGATATAAAAAGGGGCAGTGGAAACTCTGAAAGAGAAAATTTGCATTGGTAAGATCAGAAAATTTTTGGTGCGTAGCTTTGCTATTTACAGCCAGCAGTTCAGAGACCAAAAAAATAAGGTAAGGGTAAATAGTACTGCTATGATGTGTAAATTTCAATTACCTTTGTCCTGTCTCACTTGGGAGCTATCTAAAACATGTCAAAGGAGCCAATGGAGTCCTCTACCAAATTCTGAGAGCCAGAAAGCAGGCCAAGTGAAGGTCTCATACAGCACACAGAGATTATAATGCTCATTCATCAGCACTCTGTGGTACTACTGAACTTTGATAACATCCCTGTTCTGGGGACTGTGCACTCACTGAAATTTTTAGGCTTAGTCACATATTTGTCTTTTTATGTACAACTCTTTATCCTGGCAGCCAAACAACTTGTGAATTAATCAAGGAAATAAGTGATGAAATCTGCTTTAGACTAGACCTCCTTCTGTACAAAGTCCCAGAATAAGAATGAATTAGATAAACTCATTTTATATAACAAACCAAAATGCCAGGCACAGGAATGGCTAAAAGCAAGGGACAAATTCTCCTTCCACCCATGGGAACCCTGAGTCAACATCAAACTCTTGTTTCGACTGATGGCACTTACAGAAATAAAACCCCTCAAGTGGATAGAACTACACATAGGATATTTGTCCCAAACAAAGGTCTCAGTGCCTAATGAAGAGATACTCTTTTTTTTTTCTTCTCAAACCTGTCACTTTCTCTGTGCTGGAGTTGTATCCTGTTGTATCCTTCCTCCCTGCACCCACATTAATTTTAAAGCTGTTTCCATGGTATCATGGTTAAATTCATTAGGTTTATCTTTTTTTAGAAAAAGGTTGACCATCTAAGGTGGCATAATTTTCAAAGTTTCTCACGTGGAACAGGCTAATTTAGAAAGATTCAAATGAAAGAGTGTCTTAAACACAGAATACAACAGGATAGAAAACCATAATTCCCTATTAAATTTCCTCTGAGAATAATTTCTTTAAGTTGCCTGAAATACCTGTAAGCATTTGGTCTCTATAAAATATTACTGGAGTCTTCCGTGAAGGTGAAGCCACAAAAGTAAAATTGCTCATATGTGAAAATCTCACTGTTCAAAAGATGACACTGTATTAAAAGCACAGCACAGTAAGAGCAGACTTAAAATGCTGAAAGCACCCTTTGAGTTTAGTTTGGGTTTCAGGGCTCAAAGGCAATACTGAATTTTGTTTTAAGCCACTGATTTTCTTAGGAAGATTCCCCCTTTAAGATTAATTTACCACAGAGCAAGTGAAACCTCTTTGTTTTCCTCCAGCTGCAGAAGATCTATTTTGCAGGAAAAATATTAATTAAGATTAATTACTCTCTGATGAAAAAACAGAACGTAGCCTTGTTCCATCACTCAAGAACGTGCACTGGACCAAGACCAGAATCAGAAACAGAGCTTTTTGGCCTCTCAAGACTGTCCATGTTCTGCTGCAGCCAAAAATGGAGCAATAGGAAACAGGGAATTTAGAATATTGCAGTAATTCACAGACATTTTTCCACAGTCCCCTTGGGAATAATAAAATACCCTTTCTTCTCACTTGAAGAATTATAAATATTTTTGATTTATAAATGACAAGAAAAGCATGAAGTAAATGGCAGCAGGAAACAGCTCACGTGTAACCATGGTATTTCTATTATGCTGCACTACCTCAGAAACTGTTGGGGAACCTCACAGAAAGCAAGCAGAAAGTGTTTCCAGCACAGCAGGGAACAAAAGCAAATGAAATGGTTCAAGAAGACCGGTTAAATGTTTGTTTTGATTCAGAGTTCCTGTAAGAAGTGTCTAAGATATCTTTAAGGAAAATAATTATGCATTTTTGTTTATCCAAAGTTTAATAAAAATAGCAAAAGAAGCGTAGTTTCTGCACGGTGGGTGCCCAGAGAGGAAAATAATTTTACTGAGTTAAAAGCTGTTAATAACAATAGTTATTGCACTGTTAAAATATAATTGTTCTTACAGGTCTTGTAAAACCCTTTGGAAGGAGTAGCAATGTTGCAGGTATGAGATCAGTGCAATTTTCTGTGAATGACAAAACTGTTTTTAAAGTTGTCCTAAATTAAATTAAATGTATCTCCTGCTTTGTGGAAAGGCATAGCACCCGCTGGGAGAATGTGGACCAGCTCTGTGGTCCTGATTTGTCTTGTTTTTCTGGACCAAGCCCTGGCAGTGATGCAGGGGAATTTTCTTATCTTTGAAGAACAAACCCATCTTTTCATGCCCAGGGTACTCAACCATGAAATGCTAGTGTTTGACAAGATGGTTTTACCCATACCCTGATTAATTAATCCACAGATGTACCTTTTATTCTTTATGTATAAGCCCACAGCAATGCAGTCCTCTTGCTTTGTTGATAAATTGATAATATGAATTGTAGATGATCATTATTATTTTTTATTTTAAAGAATAAGACTAAGAATGCATGGAAGGAACTAATTTTTCTTCTGCTTCTGAGCAGACAGCTGTGTAAAGTAATGCAATAATTGCGCAGTAAAGTGGAAATGCAGTTGGGTTAACTACTCTTGGCTGCAAAATCTACTTTATTAGCAATAATGGCATGCTTGGAATTAGCACTGAAGCTACAAATGGAGTCTAACCATTTCATTAGAGCAGTTGGTAACAAGAACTAACTTGCAATAAAGGGTGTTCAGCAGTGAGCCTTAGCCAGTGTTCCTTGGTAGCATTTTAACATGGGGTGTTATTTTCAGCATATATTATGGCTCCTACAAATGAATATACAATAAATATATAAAAGGCTCTGCCATAACCTAATTTAGGGCTGAGGTAGTTTTCTCTAGTTATTTCTAGATGCCATTTGGGCTGCTGACCTGGAATCTTAGAGCCTGATGAGGCTCTAACGGAGCCTTATTTCTTGTTTATGTGCAACCACTGCATCTAGAAAACATTTTTTTAAAAATTACCTAAATGAAATATAGATGATTAAGTCTTTCTCCTTAATATTTATATATACTCTGAATACTTTCCTAAGTCTTACTTTAATTTATTTGCAAGTAGGAAACAAGACTAGTTTAGGTAATATTTAAAACTTGACATTTTTCTTAAGCATCCCCAGGACTACAGTAAAAAGTACAAATTACTGTCTGAAGAGACCAGATTGGCCATGCATATCTCAGAATTTGCTTTCAGGACTTTCACCTTTGTGCCAACAACAAAAAAAAATTAAGTAAATAGGCTGAAAAAATAAAAGTGAATGGTGATGGATTCCTGACATCCAAATGCTGCTGGAACTGTTGCAAGTGTTACAACTATTTGTACTCTCTTCCACACAGCAGAAAATTCAAGAAAAGAAAAAACTCAAATTGAGCCCCAGAGGTACAGAGGAATTCCTTGGCTGCTGGTTGCTGAGTGACTCAGGGAGGGTTTTTGACAGGGGAGTCATTGCTGAGCCAATTGCTCCATGGGTACCTTTGGCTGACCTGCCACTCAACCACTCTTGTCACTCATCGTTAGCAGATGAGCAAGAGCTAGATAAACATAAATAAATGACACTTCTCTGCAATTTGCTTTGTGTGAGGATCAAATTGAAGTTTGGGGCTCATATGCTTAATGTTGATTATGTCTTGGCTGATGCAGAATTTCACTGCAAGCTGTAATTTGGCACCGACCAAATCCATCATCTGCAAAAGTTGTATCTTAAGAGAGAATAAGGGTAATGTAGGGAAAAAAACACTATTAGATGAGTCTGTCATCATTTTTAGATTTGTACAGGATTTTCTGACTAAACACTGCATTTAAATTGTTTTCTCATTTTAAATACAGCAGATGCTCAGACACCATGATGATGAACTCGGTATAAATGCTCCATTTGGTAGATTCAGTTACATAATGGTGCTCTGTATTTCTGCTACAATTCTGTTTCTTTAGCAATGAGCCCAGAAAACAGCAGAAAATGTTTCCTGCATGTCAAGAATGCGGGGAAGTGGTGATTGATGTAATTTCTGTTGTTCACTGCATTGCCCTGAGACATTGAATACAAGGGATGCCAGAGGAGGTCACTGACAGGAATTAGCAGTTCAAGCCTTCTCCAAAATCCACCAGACCTCTCAGTCCACCTTGCTAAAGAACCATCTGCAGTTCCATTTTTGTTCGGGGGCTGGGAATGATGGGCAAGGGGAGACAGAGACACATCACTGACTGATGAATAAAAGGATGAGTACAAAAAAGTTAAGAGAATTTGGTCTAGTGAAAATCTAGATCTTGTCCCTTTTGTCCTCATTTCATCATCTAGTAAGGAAAAACCAAGTTTAATGTTAACTGACAAGTAAAGGTTAGTGTTACATTTTCAAACCAGAAGCAGAAATAAGGCAATTACCAGTTTGACCTGCCCTCTTGAGCACAGAAGTAAATTCAGAATGTTATTTTTCTATTTGTGCCAGAAATGAAGCATGGGATTTTATATTCTTAAGATGCCAGCAATATGTGTATATGAGGAAAGCACAGAATAAAACTGAAGATGCATTTTAAGAAGCATTTGGTACTGTCCATTGGAGAAGAGATGGTAGCCAGGGGGGGACTGGTCTCTTCTCCCAGGTAACAAGCAAAAGGATGAGAGAAAATTACCTCAAGTTGTGCCAGGAAGGGCTGTCAAGCCCTGGAAGAGGCTGCCCAGGGCAGTGGATGGAGTTACCATCCCACAAGGACATGTGGATGTGGTACTTGGAGATGAGGTTTAGTGGTGGCCTTGGCAAGTATAGGATAACAGTTGAACTTGTTTAAATTAAAAGGTCTTTTGCAAAAATTCTGTGATTTTTTTCCCCATGGTCTTCTCTCAAGAGTCTCCTTCCACCTTAGTGACTGGGTTGCTCACCTGTGACTTAAAAACTTATGTTCAAGTCCTACTCTGCCTTTGAGCTGATCTCCTTCCCATCTTGGCCCAGCTTGTCAACTCCAACATGGGAATAGCTGTATTTTTCTCCAGTATCAGTATGGTAAGAGGCTCAGATGTAACATTAGTGGTATTGGGAAAAGCATCTCAATAATGAATGTTATGTTATGGAGTTCAATCTGTGTCATTAATCCATGACAATGACAATTTGTGACACATCACCCATAAAAAACCCAAAAAAGATCAGAATCCAAATAGTTCTGGCAGAAGACTGTGGGATTTCCATTTGATTTCCAGCACCTCAAAATATGGCAACAGGAAAACTTTTATAGCCTAATAGAAGAGAAAAAGAAACTGAAATGGACATAATTGCTGGTTAAGATACTGTTTGAATGTAAGTTGAGAGTTCAAACACAAAAGAGTTTGAGAAAGCCCAGCCTGATTCAAAATAGCCAAAAGCATTTATGGAATTATGCTTTATTGAATTTTCTGATGTCCTTTAGGGTATTAATGCTGTGTTAGGTGAGACAATAAATTAGAGTAAAATTTTTAGAAATGATTCTGAGAAATCTAACACCTGCCAGAGGTGTGGAGTCAAAGATTCAGCGAAGGCTGGCACAGATCTGCCCTGCAGGCAGAAGATAAGTGAGTTTTTTCATTTTTGTTAAATATCCTGGAAGGGTATCCTAAGGGAAGTGCAAGTGCAAGTGCCTTTTGGTGTTCATACGAATTGCATAAGAGACAGTTTATTGTTTGTAATTTAATAGGCAAATTTGAAGTTGAGAAATAGCAAGAAAGAAAAAAATACAAGAGGAGAGGGATTATCTAAGAATGTGAGATAGCACAGCTTAAGGCAGACAAATATAAAATTATCTTGTTTCTGAATGAGTTAAATGGTGTTAAACTCAGTAGGGAAGATAAGTGACACTCCGGAGCCAGAACAAAGCCAGTTATCTTTCTAAAGTAAGCTCTTCACCTTCCTCTGAAGGCTTTGGTGAAAGAAGCAGGGTGTTGGCAAACACTGCTGAACAAATGCAGGACATAAATGTGATGGTGGTGAAAGGGGCAGCAGTAAAGTCACAGTGGCATTTTTTATCAGCTGACTTTCTACATCAGACAACAGAAGTCAAAGCTTTTTTCCTTATTAGACAACACAGTCTGTATTCATTTGCAGGTGAAATGCTGAAGTGCTGAAAACACTGGAATGGAAATACCTGAAATGCCAAAGAGATATTTTGCCTTAAGGAAAGAAGATCAGGGAACATGCCATGCTCTAACATGCTGAGTTCCTGAAGAACCAGTCTTTGGTTTGTTAGACTTTCTGCAATTAGAAAAGATTACTTTGGGCAGTGATTCAAATAAAAGTCTTTGAAATTTGTTTTGTCCACGTAGTAAACTCTGTCTTCTGTCAGAAAGCCTGATTTCAGTCGGGCTGAGAATGCAGCAAAGGGCCTGGCCTTAAGAATGGTCCTGACTGCCATGCAAACAACACCCACTATTCACTTCTTGCTGCCACCAGCTCCCACTGGGAGAGCTACAGACCCCTGAAATACCAGCTGAGTGGGGATGTTGTGGCTTCCACGGGAGAATAATGTCTGAGAGAGCTGTGAAAGGTACAACTGGCTTCCTTCCCTTCATGGAGCAGCGTGTCCTTTATGAGAACACCTCAAGGTGGTGAGCAGTCGAAGGTTGGGCTCAGGGGTCTTTTCCAGCCTGAGTGACTCTGTGGTCAGTGAGGAGGGCAGACAGAGAGCAGCAGTGGTGCTTGCCCCTCTCCCACCCGGACAGCAGCCCCCTCCCCCTGCCAGGACACCCTGGGGAGGATGAATGCTTCAAAGAGTGGATGACACTCCTGCTGTCTCCAGTCTGGGTGCTCCCAGGGTGACTGGAGCGCTGCGCTGTGGTAAATGCTCTGGTTCCCTTTGAAATAATACCAATCCCATAAATCATGGCGATATTTGACTGTGCATGGTGATGGAAATGTGTTGTTCTTTTTTAGGTGTAAGAAATGATGGCTTTATACAAGCAATGTCTCCTGTGGGTTTTCTCTTAGTCTCTCCCCCATGCAATTACTATTCACCAGTTCTCCCAGCTGTACTTTCTCTAGTTAGTCCTAGTGCTGTGCCTGACACCTCTTCCTTTATTTAATTTCATTGTTATGTACCATATCCTCTGGTATGGCTTTTGCACAGCAAATTAAAAAAAAAAAACCCTTTCTCTTAGTGCACAGATGAAATGGAGCTGAAAATGACTAGAGATAAAAACCAGCTCTTTGAACTGTAAAATGCTAAGAATTCTTCAACAAAAGTAGAAACGTAGCTGAAGATAATGTTGACTTTCTCTATAACTTTTTTACTTTGTCAATCTTACATCTTTAAGCATGTATTTAATTTCATTATCCTGCAGTAAACAGTTTGTTGTGGAGAGGAGATAGGTTGGTTTGTGGTGTCTGTAGGCAAAGATGTGTTTTACTTTAAATGCAGGTAGTGCTGTCTTTAGCTTTTGAGTTAAGGAGAAACAATGCAATTATCCTATTACCTTGCTAAAACATCTGATTATTTGTCAATGATGTGAAAACATGAGATCTTAAATGTGAGAAATTCAAATAGGAATGTAGCTGTTATTTTCTTCCTGTGACACTTTAACAATATCAATTTGCCAGGCTGTTGTGAGGAAAGGATTCTATATGAAACTGTCAGTGGGGGACTGTGTATCACTAAAAGGATTAATAATAAAAGATTTATTTCTGATTTTAGTAAGCTTAATATATATGCAAAGTAAGTGTTTAGCTTTATAAATAATTTAAATATATATATGATTTAGTTTTACTGCATAACAAATTATGTGCTCATTTTCTCTAGCCTTTGCAAAGCCCATTATCTCAATTTTAAAGGGAGACACAGAGAAAGAAGGCAAAGAAAAAAAATCTAGTTCTTCCTACTTTAAAAAAAATGTTGTAGAAGTGTGAACCCAGTATAAATTCAGAATTCTGTCTCCAAAGTTCCCTGATCTTCTCAAGAAGTCCCTGACTCCTATTATAAATTGGTGGTTTCTCAGCAAACAGCATGAAGTTTTTCCTGGGAGAAAGGTTTTAATAATTAAAATTAGTCAATACTGAAGTGCAGAAGGTTATTTGATCTTGCTCAGAAACTGACACTTTCCAGAAGGAGAAAAAAATGCAATCTGTCTAGTAAATCACTTTGTGCAGAACTGGGAGTCAAGTAGAAGAAATTTGCTGCAGAAGAAAAGAGGCCAACTCACCAGGGAAATAGGTTTGCTGAAAACAATTGTGAGTTTGAACATCAAGGTTGAGATTTTTAGGACATTTCCTGAAAAAAATCTCTAAGACTCCCAAGATGAGATGTAAAAATGCATTTGTTAGTACTTCAGGACATTACATCTCTCAACCACATTATATAAAGCTGCTGTTGGCTCTGGTACTCCAGTCCAAATTTTAGTTTGTCTATTTTCCCCCTGTAGTTCCAATTAAACTCAGCTGTTTTATCAAGTCAGTCTATATTTCTGCACAGAACTGAGGCTTCCCACCTTCATTTAATGGACTGAAATATTGCTCCCATCACCCTTGTCAGCTCTGGACAGTGTCAGCAGATGACAAGATGGACTCAAAGCCATGCCCGTGGCTGTCTGTGCCCAGCAGAGCTGGATTCCCTTTGACCCCTGCTCTTTTCCAGCCTTTCTTTTGATGCTGTGGCGTTTTCCTTGAGCATGTTCAAACCCAAATATTCCCATTTCTATACACACCAAACCTCTTCTCTGACCCTTTCTGATCCGTTTCTTTCTGTCACTTAAAATCTGTCATTCTTCCAGCATTATCACTGCCATCCAGCTGTTCCATCTCCCACTGTGCATTTCCTAGAGAGGCAAAATGGTCCTTAAAAACACCCTGTTTTGCTGTCTCAGTGGGGTTCAGGGGTTAGTGAATACAAGTCTGAGACCAGGCCTCTGCTTTTCCAGGGGGTTGTCACAGTGGGAAAGGGCAGTGATGCTGCTCCACCACCTGCATCACTCTGGGGATGTCACAGGTGGCTATTGCAAGAGCTTCTGGAATCACAGAAGAATCAATTCCAGTGCTCTGGCAGGTTGCAGTATCTCACCTTTTCTTTGTACAGCTAAATTGCATCTTTGCATTCTGAATTTTAGCTCTGTTGCAGCATAATTAGAATCAACAAATTTCAGAAACCAAAAAAAAATACACCAAATGTTGCATTTACTGTGTTACAAAAGTATTTTCCTTTATGGTACAAGGAAGGCATCATTAATGTACAACCTAAATGTACAGTGATGCTGCAATTCAGCAGAATTGATGCTGTGGCTGAGAAAACCCCCAGCTTTCTGGATTACTTTAATTTGTTTGATTCACCTTGTTTGACCTCTCTCTGTGGCAGATCAGGTAAGACAGCAAAGAGGGAGGCACAAAAAGACTGTCAGGGCAAGCAAACTAAGAGAGGCACAACCAGCTTTTCTGCTCCCACTTCCCAACTCTGGAGCATTACACTTGTGCATTCTGTAATTTTTTAGCTAAGTTTATTCTGTGTTATTTGAAGCACCACAAAATACATGCATTGTTTTGGAAAAAAAAAATTAAAAAGACAACAAAAGAACTGCCTTTAACTCAGAAGATAGCTGGGAGAACAGGCACAGGCTTAATCTGCTCATACTCTGAGCAGGGAGTAGAAAGTACTATATTTATACTCTTGATAAATGATGTTCTTATTATATTTTCTGGGACTTCTAATTTTTAAGTAAGGAACACTAGAACAGAACATATTTTTTTAGCATCTTTCATGTTTATACCATACTTTACAGGTGAAGTGCTCAAAATTCAGTAAGTAATAGAGGAACATCTTGGAGATGGGCATCTGGCAACTGTCACAAATCCTGGTATTGGGAATCTCATGGGTGGGGCAGGCACAGATTATTCTGCAGGCTGAGGTGATTGGAATAGCTTGCTCCCAGATCTGTGCAGTTTTATACGCTCGTCATATTTACACTGTTATTGGCCAACCAAAGGCCTGGTAAATAAACTATTTAATAATAAAAGTAGATCTAAGTGGACAAGGTAATTGCTACTATTTGAAAAGACCCAGATAAAACCATACAGTCCCTGGGGCTGTGGTTGGATGCAGGTCACTGCTGCAGTTAGATGAGAAAATGTTCTGTGAGTGATGCTGCAGAACAGCTGAATTGCCAGTGACTTCTGCAGGATCTGCTTGTACCTTTGAGGAACTGTCTCTCAACAAAGTACTTTTGACCATGCAGGTCTATTTGTATTACGAAAACAAGCTCTAATCTCAGTCCAGACAAGACACCAGAGCAAAGAAAAGCAGAAATGAAGATGGTGCTGCCATGGCGAACTCCTCTGCAGGCAGAGGAACCAGCAGCTGGAGTTCTGCCAGCTCCCCAAACTCCCATTTCCTTCTAGTTCCTCTACTGCTAATAACAAATGGGGAGAAGGGTAAAACTACCAGCAGCAATAAAGGGAAAAAGAATTCAGTGCAATCTATCTAAAGCAGCAGCAGCTCACATTGTTTCAGAACCGGAGGATCAGGATGAGGAGGAGGAGTAGTAGGTGGAAAATTTTTCATGAATCAAAACACCAAAGACATCCTCTTAATAAATGTAAGAAAATATTTTCACCTAACCAACTATTAAATAGTGGATTATTCATTCAAACCAGCTCAGCATTCATCTGTTGCTGGTTTTATCTCAGCTTTATATATGTATGCACACACACATATGGTTTTTAGTTCTCACTATGCTGATCATTTGAGAAAATTTGGCCCAAAAACCTGAAGGCTGATGCATCACAGCAGGTCACAGATTTCAGATTACAAAGGCTGTGCTGTTTTTTTCTCAAGTTGTTGGCAATAGTTTTACTGTCTGTAGCTCGAGGTGTTCACCTAGCCATATGTAGCTCTTTTAGATATAGTGTCACTGGTGTAAATAAGATTTCCAAAATGAATTAAAATTACAAGGGAAGCATGCTGTTGTTATCATAGTGCAGTTTTCTCATCAGGAACTGGTGCAGCTCCACTTATCCACAGAGAGATGGTGTAAGAAAGGTGTACAGATGAAATGTGTGCATGCTAAAGATAGCTTTATTTGCTTCATTAATAGCAGTTTGATAAACAGTTGTTCAGTTACAGGTCTCCTGATTAGAATCAGTGTGAAGACTGTCAAAATAATTAAATGGTTCAATAAATCTGAGGCTATACATCCAAAGAAAAATTACTATATATTAAAGACTTTTTAAGAGGTATTCACCCCATCAGCATTCCATGAACTTCAAAGACTCATCTTGTAAATTATTTTTCACTGCTTCATTGATTTTTAATATTGTCAAATGCTTATGGCCCTGCAATCCAGAAGTACTTTGAGATCTACTTAGCTTGGCATATTTATTATACTACAGTCTTCCCTATCTGGCATCTTTTTTATCTACCTCTTTTTCTATATTTACAAGTTTGGAAATTTAAAAAGTAGCTGGTGAGAGGCAGGTTCAGGTATGGATGACAAAAGGCTTTCTGGGTGGCACAATATTGTATGTATATGATGGGAGGTTCATGACTGATCTTTGATGCAGTTGGATGTTGCAGTTTGCACAGTGTACTGTCTTGGGGTGATGAACTTTGACTGGAGCAGCAACAGTGCAAGTTCTGCCTGCTTAAGGTGCCCATTATTCTGTTCCATATAAATGGAACAGAATAATAATGGAATGAATTTTGAGAAATCAGGTGCCCAAAATTTCTGGGTCTTTGCAAACGCCACGAGCTCTCATGCCTTCACCCTGCCATGCCTGTTGTCCTGACTGCAGTTGACTCACCCTCTATCATTTGTAAACTCAGCACAATAATTACTGTGAGGTAATTGGTAGTTAAAGGGGAAACGTGCTAATGGCTGTGAAGCCGAAAGCATTCCAAGGGCTGTCATTAGTGTCTGCTGTGTGCAGCCATCAGCAGCTCCAAATTTCCAAGGGGACCATGACATGACAGCTTCCAGCACTGGACATCTCTGAATTAGGATTTTGGTTCAGGCCCAGCTTGAAACAAAACAACAAACTAAAAGGAGACAGATGGTCTCCTCCAGCTCCTCACTGCACTTTTATTTTCCTCTTCATAAACATTAAAGGACAGATTTGCAGCTGATATAGGATGATACAGCTCAGTAATTCTGTTGGTTTTCTAGAATTCTCATTTTTTAATATTATTTTATTTTAAACTATGTACATCTTCAGATTTAATAACAGACATTCACTTTTAGTTGCAAGTTGCCACTTTCATAAGGAATACTATCTAGCAGTACACAGATAAAACTGATCTACTCCAAGATGCCCAAAGATTGTTTGGTGATCATAACCAAAATATTGATGAGTTTAAAAGATCATTTGAAAGATGGATGGCATCAAAAAACTGATGTGATATTCTTTGTTAGGAAAGAAGCCTGTGTCTTAAAAATTCTCTTTTGACCTTAATCTTTTGGGAATTTCTACAGTATTAGCAATTTCTGGATACTTTATTATTTGGTAATACCTTGTGTACATAAAATAAGAAAAAACTAAGTCCATGTAAAAGCTGACAATGGAGTTTGCATTTTAAATTTAGGTGGATTTAAGTATTTTGAATCCTAGAGATTGCATCCTGTTTTTTCTTGTATTGTGACCCCCATAGTTTTTGTGCTTCTGACAGTTACAGCAAACATACATCCCAAATTACATCTGTCATCGTCCTCATGGTTTCACTTATTTCCAGGGTTTTTTTATGTAAATGAAGATTAGTGGGAATAAACCCCAAATATGCTGCCTGACAGCTCAAAATTCTAACAAAAGATTTCCAACTTTCTTTGAAGTATTTATCTTCAATACTTACTATGTCTAAAAAATAGTGAGGTACTTTCAAATAGGCCATGGGAAAAAGGCTTTTGGAACTGTTTTGTTGTTGTTGTTCCTTTTGTTTTTTGGGTTTTTTTCTGCCCTGCCATTTTTCCTTTCATCATTTTCCTGGATTTCTGAAAGAAAATCCTATGAGAATAGAATAGACTGACATTCATTAGAATCTGGAAGAATAAGGGAGATTTTTTTTTTTATTTCTAATTAACTGCCCAGGGAATGGCTCTACGAGTCAGGAGGAAGAACAGTTCCTCTATTGTGCCTTTTGTGACTTAGGAACAGTATATGGGGAGGCTCTAAGCTATAAATCAAACAGTGAAAATCCTCTTAACTGAACACACCCTTGGGCTTCACACAGAATAAGGGTTTGCACTAATCATAAGCAGAACTAGTTGGGATTTTTTTTTGCTGAAACAGGGTTTTGCTGGAAAACGCTTATGTGTCAAAACCAAAGTACCTTGTGGAGGGAACTTGATTTCAAAGAGATTTTTTTCTGAAAGACAAGCAGAGACTATCAGAAATCTCCCTGATTTCCTGCCAGTTTGTCTTGTGATTAATCCAAAAGCCTGCAGACCAGATGCCTTCAGGAACTGGCTGGTTTTCCTGTGATACCCCTCCCCAAAGAAAGGCTGGCTAAGTGTGAATAAAATTATGTTTGTGGGTACAGACAGACTCTCAAAGGGACAACCTGGGTACCAAGAGCAAGGCAGCTTTAAGGCTCCCATACAGTACTACTAGAATTCCTGGGGTTAGGCTGTGATTTGCAGCCTTGGGTGCACATGGAAATATTCCTGCCTGATGCCTCTTTCATGGCACTAATTGTGCCCAAATCAGGAAGGGTCAGGGCTGGGTTGTACTGCTGAAACCACAGCAGCACCACCCTCCCAGGCTTGTCCATGAGCCAGCTCACTGGAAATATCTCACTGCCTCCACTGCTCTGAAGGAAAAAATGGAACAAAATGTGCCAAAATTTAAAATAACTGAAGCATTCTTGGTGTAGCAATGTGTGATTTGAGTAAAATTGGCTCCACAGGTCAGTGCCACAATACTCTTCAGAGCAGCCCATGAGCTCCAAAACCGCAATATTCAGAACTGGGATGAGCAATGTGTCTGACCCTTTGATTATTAGTTTTTATCTTTGAAATTCAGGCACGTCCTGCTAAAGGAGTGTGTGGTAAAGAGGGCTTCACATGCTGCCCATGGTGGATTGTTCTGCAAATGCTTTATGTATTTTTAATGATGTTTTTATTGGCAGCATATTTTTGTGATATTATATTGATCCTTATCTGTTTTTTTTAACGTGAAGAGAGCAAGCAATGAACACTAACCTGTCTTCTAAAGCACTTGACAGTGGTACACTTAGCAGTACTAAGAAGTCTTTTATCCTTTTCTGAATCAGAGTTCCTTATTTCAGGCAAGTATGCTAATTTATCATTTATGCACATTTCCATAAGCTTTTCTGCTCTCCCAGAAAATAAAATAAAAAAGAGTGTAAAAGTTTGCTTCTTCTGGAGAATCCTAGCATAACCCCAATTTGAAAGCCATGCTCCTCTAATGATTTTTTTAATGAATTTTAGTGCAGTGCAAGTGCTGCACTGAGAGTTTGGTGGATTGGAGCAGGAAGAAGAAGTTGGGTCTGCACAACCTCACCAGGATACTTCTTCAGTCTTCAGGGAGGCAAAAGAGCACCAGGTAATGAGAACTGGGTGGCTGAGCTCCTGCAGCCATGGATGCTGTCAGATTAATTCTTGTGTCAGCATGGGAAGGGATGGGACCGTCCCCCCATGCTGTGCTGTGAACATGGACTTCAAAGCATCAGGCTGGGCTGGAGGTGCTGTATGGGGCTGATAGCTCAGGCCTTGATCACTCTTTGCTTTGATTGTCAGAGGAAATGGAAAAGAAATCAGTAAAGTGGAGAAGAGCAAAGATTCGTGTAACAAAATACACTAAATATATACTGTTCACATTCAACAGGCCTTGGAAAAGAAATTTAAAAAAAATCTATTTTATTTATTCATAAGAATTTTGCATTTGAGGGAATGTGACAGCTGTTTCTGGCCAGTCCTACACTGAAGGTTAAGCAGATGAAGGCTGTGTTGCCAACTGGTTGTGTTATTAGCAGAGTAGCATAGTAGTGGCATGTTCCTACTTAGATAAGAAAAAGTAAATAAAGTTCAGGATGATAGAAGGAGATGGACAGTAATGGACTTGCCTTTTCCAGCTAAAATCCAGAATTCTCTTTGCCTTTGATAGAAATTTCAGAGTAATAACTTGCATATAGTGTTTTTCTAATGTGCCTATGGCAAATCATCACTGACAAAATGTTTTCATGGCAAGTACATTAAAAATCCCAACCAAAAAGTAGCTGAAAAGTAGCTGAACATAATTAACTCCTACTGAATTTTAAATCACCAAATCTTGGCGGGTGTATGCTGTAACATCCAGTTAGTTTATACAAAGATAAGAATGCAGACAGATAAATGTGAGATAATAACAGATAAATGGAAAGAAAACTAACTTGGAATAAATGTGGTTTAACCTTGTCAATTTTAATTCTTCAGAGTGTTAGCACTGATGCCATTGTGGCTGCTACCACTTGCATGCTGTTTTAAAAGTAACTATGCCTGAGAAACTGTTCTAATTTTAATAATTTTAGAAAGACATCCTTCTGAAATGACAACAAAACTGAATTTTCCTTCCCTTTATTGTTTGTAAAATATCCTAGTCCATTATCTGTCACAATTTTGTCTAAAGAAAACAAAATTTAGAAGTATTTCCTTCCCAGTCTTTATGGAATAGATGATGGCTAACAGAGATGGCTACAATGAAATGCCCCAAATTTAAAGTATTTTCACTTTCTGGGAGGCAGTGCATGCCAGGAAAAGTCTACAGTGATGGAAGAAAGTCAAGTCAGCATTCTAAATGAAAATTCTAACTCTGCCACTCCCAGCAATCCCTGAAAATGTAACAAAAATGCAGCTAGAAATGATATGATTTAGTTGGCTTTTTGCTAAGATACTAAAATGTGTCATAAGAAACTGTTAAACATAAAGTGAGGGACAAAGACCTATCAAAAGAGTCACTGAAGCTACAGAAATAATCTGAAACTCAGGGAGCTGTGTATTAGGAAACCGGGATTATTCTTGGAGAGGACAGAAAAGTGGGAGCTGGAACACCTCCTGGGCTCAGTCCTAGGTGGATGTGGTACTCCCACTCCCCATTTGGGTCCCAAGGCACAGTGACCAGAACATCCATTTGGGATGAGGAAAACCTGCTGCAGCTGCATCCTATGCCTGTCCTGGCTACAGGAATGAGCCAGGAATTCCCATCTCCCACAAGAGGACTATGCCAGCAATTTCAGACTGTTTGGAATTAGGGCCACATTCATTGTCTTAAGCTCTTCCATTTTTATGGAGTAAAATAAAAATTACTAGAGGTAAGTTTCCAATTTAACTCTCCACTGTCTGGGCTTGCTCTCAGAATTATTACCTGGGTTTGATCCTACTTAAGCTTATACTGAGACAAACTTGTGTGGAGTGTGAGTGCTCAGCACCAAACAGGCTCAGGAGCTTCACTGGACCCTCAGGCTGTGCTCAAGTGTCATTAACCCTGGACTCTCCTGTTTGTTATCTGATACCCAGCATCCCTCATCCATCTCGGGGGTGCTATCAGTGAGGACAGATGGGGCTAACAGGGATTTTAGCAGTCCACACTTAGTACAGAAATACCAAATCATATTTTTGCCCCAGACCAGTCTCCATGAGGGTTTTGCCCAAGGTAAGGTTTACAGTAACTGCTTGCTGTTTTTTGTTGTTTTGCTAAATTATAAGAATAAAAATGCCTTTAATTGCTTTGTATTTTCCTTTGTGGTTGCCCATAGTAGCTGCAAGGGCTTCTGTACAGGTTGTTAGTAGGATTGCTCCTTTCTTTGGAACACTACATTATACATATTTGGGGAAAAAGTTAAAACTTACGAAAGGTGTAATGGAAAACTGATTACCAAGTGACATAAAACCCATTTCAAAATGAACATAATTTTTTGCATGCAGAGGTAAACTGCTCTTTAATTAAAGAAGAGTCACCCTGTAGCAAGTGAAGTCACCCCAAGCAAATGATAATAATTTGGAATGAGGTAAAGTGAATACTTCAAAAGTGACACTGGATGTTTAGAGTGCTGAATGTTTTCATGTTCCAGTGGTTTAAAAAAGCAAATCCTACAGCTGCTACTCTAAGCAGAAAAACTCCACCTTATTGCTTTATGATGCTGGATTTTAAAATTGAGGCACCAGAGGGATTTAGATTACAGTCAGTGACAGACTGTGCTCTCAGTACAAAGACACTCTCTTCGATTTCTCCCTCCCTCCAAAAAGGAGAACAGTTGGTAACTAAAAAGTAAACGTACAAAAATATATTTGTTACTAAAGCAATCTGCTTCACTTGGTATCTAAGAAATTCAATATTTATTATTCCATGCAGATATTTTGCTGTGTCACATGCTAAATTAATGAACTGACATTGTCATAACAAAGCTTGACATTTGTTTGGACGGTTCCTGCAATTCTACTAATGGATGGAGAGTTCATAAGATTCAGAAAAGCAGTTTCCAACAAAGGAAAGTTTTCTGGCAAGAAATGCCCACACATGTGTAGATAACAGAATACAACCCCTCTAAAAATCTGCCTGTAGAGTTTCTTGAAATTTAGTGTAAAGCAGACAGTATCTATAGGGCTTGTATCCCAAAATACTCAGAAAGCAAAAGACAGAAATAAAAAATGCTGGCCCTCAGAAATGAAGCTCCTTATATCAAGCACTTGGAATTTGCAATGTAGAATCCAGGAATAATCATGTGCTTTAGTAAAACGTGAAGAAATCTAGTGAATGTGGATGTTTTCAGGCTTCAGTGAGCAAAGAGAGAAACATTTCTGGCTCTTGATAGAACTACAATTCACTAGGAGTGAATGTCCTGTTGCATGTCAGTGGGAATGACAAAGAGAACATCAATGTAGTAGCAGCTGGTACCCAAATTCAACAGCCTGGCATTCAGTGCTTGAGGGGAAACTCCCTTAAATACCATACATAGCTTTCTAGAAATCAGCTAATGATCCACAGAAATCAGGTGGCTTCTGTATTATTTTGTTGTCTGAAATTAATATATTCAATTATTCCAAAAAGGCTTAGTGTAATTTTAGCATGACTAAATAACCAGAACGATGATGTACTAAAAGACTGTTGTAAAGGTTCTTCATTTGATGTGAACTATAACTTTTCACCTCCAGTGACCATGCAAATACCTCATTAATCTGAGAAAATGGAAGCCTAAAGCAAAGATCAAAATCCTGCTTGGATACCTAAAATTCATTCTCATATTTTAGAAGGGGTTAAACACTTGATCTGAACATCATTCAAACTCCAAATGGTTTCTGACGAGTGGGTGGGATTATAAAATTAAATTACTGTCCCTTTAATTATATGTTATTGTCAGTCTTTCTGCTAAAAGACATAAATACGTAATTCTGCCCCTGTATCTTTTTCTTAGTTTGCATCCATGAAGAGCTACAGCTGCATCAGGTCCATCCAATCCCAATTTCTGTTGGGGCAATAACTGAATTTTTGGGATTTATGCACCAAAAGAAACACCTTTTTACAATTTGCTACAAACAAAACCATTTGACTTTTCCTGTTTTGCCTGAACTACCATAAAATGCACAGTGAGGACTGTAGTATGCAGTGTTAACTTCTTCCCTTGGAAAAAAAAAAATCAAAAGACTTATTTGTATTTCCAGTGCTAATCAAGTTTTGGAAAGGTGAAAAAATAACAGGAATGCCATTTATTATAGGAGAAGTTGATTATACGCAAAGTAAAATTCTTTATTATTGTTATAAATTTGGTCATCATATAACTTGATTTGTGCAATTAAGGGTTTTTCCTAAGGGAGGGATAAAACAGTCTATTTCTAAAATCTAATTTTCCTTTAAAAATGGCAGCGTGGCTACAGTGGAACTAAATGTAAACCTGTGACTGCACGAGTACCCTGGTGCTGCCTGGCAATGTGGCCATTCCTATAAAATGAGTTGTACCTGCTGTGTATTTTTTCTATTTATATATTTATGATCAATGATTTATAGTTGATCCACCTTCAATTGATTATCTCAAGTTATTGAACTTCTCCAGGCTATTGAGGTTTGGGATTTTTTTATTTAACAAGTGTATTTTACCCGTAGCTTGAAGATGACTGTCAAGCCAAAAAATTACAGGAATGTAAGTTAAAAGTCAACTACTCCAACAAAGTTAAACATGAAGTTGCTTATGAAGGCCAGTAAGGATTAAGATGTATTTTTAGCACTTAGTGTCTTTTGATGTAAAATACACCACAAAAATTTCAGTACCCTGTTTCTGGAAAGTAATCTTTCCTGTGGGCTCCAACAGAGTGGTTCAAAAGGAGAAGCTTTCTTGGTAAGAAAAACCAGCTGCATTTTGTTATAACAACAAGCAGTAAAAGCCCATTTAACTTAAAACATAAAATTGAATTTTGTTTAGAAAAACACAATAACCCTATAGAGGCCATTCACTTAAGGGCTGAATTTGATAATCCTTAAATTTTGTTTAGAGAAACACAATAACCCTATAGAGGCCATTCACTGAATTTGATAATCCTTGTGGGTTTCTTCAATGCAGAATATTCTGTAAATAAGTGTCTTTTTTGGACTTCAACCCTGCTTTTTATTGATATTGTATAAAATTTTGGGTGAGGTCATCTGTAATCTTTAGTGAGGACAGATGCATTCTTACAACAGAAACACATATGTATAAAATTTTGGGTGAGGTCATCTGTAATCTTTAGTGAGGACAGAGATGCATTGTTACAACAGAAACACATACTCATGTCCCAGTGATTTTGAATTACTCATGTGAGCAGTCTCCCTATACTTTAGTGATGACAATACTACCACCTCTCCCTGATTTATATTCTGTTCTTATTGCAATTTAACTCATTATCTACTGACTTTCTCCTTTGAAGCTCAACATTCATCTGAAGGTTATAGAGATTTTACTGTCTCCCCTCCTTTAGACACATGTTCCTCAGCTGATACTTTTTCCAGAGGCTGATTTGTCAACATTAATAAGCACTGGAATATTGTAAACTTATCTCCTGGCTAAAATACTTAAAAATTACCTGCTCCACTTCCAAGAGGCTGCAAAATGTGATACCAGTGGCCTGTGACAACTGAAAAATTAGAATTTTGAACTTCCTTCTTCAAGCTGTTAGCAGCAATGCTGGGGTTACCTGGTGTAGTAGGGGCTGCTCACAGCTGGCTCTGTGAGCACCTGGAGGAGTGGAGTTAGGAAGAAGCAGATGATTCCTGTCCTCTCTCCTCAATGGCATCACTGTCTGATTTAATCCTCCTTCCCGAGGAAGAGGAAGGATGATGTGCTAGCACAATCTGATTTCAAGATTTTCCTCTATAAATGACACCACCACGAGATGTTTTGTGGAGGCTGGAACTTCACAGGCAAGTCTGGGGTGTACAGAAGGTCTCAGTAACAGAGTCACTGTAATTTAACAATTCAGAGTACTCTCTGAATTCTGGTACAGGCTGGATTAAACTATCCCAGCTGGCTGTCTGGTTCTCATACGCTGCCTATCTGACAGTCCTGCTTCTAAAAATATCCCAAGGTGGATTTACAACACTGATTTCCCTATAAGTAATCCTTTACTATCACCAGAAGTCCCCTACTCACACAAAACATGCCTGCAGTTAAAGAAATGGTAGTAGCAAGAGGAGACTGGTGTTTCAGAACTTCCAGTTTCTCCCTTTTTTCTTCATTTTCTTGTATTTTTGTGTTGGCTTTCTCAGCAGCTTTTAGCAGCAGTAAATCTCAGTTCCAAACTGTGTGTACAGCAATACTAATCCATTCATTCAGATCCTGTTCTCACTTTCATTTTAATTCATCTGTACCAAATTAAATAATTGTGTGTTTATAAGTGGTCCATGGGTTTTTGGAAGGGTGGGCAAAGAAGAATTTTCTTTTTTTTTTCATGTGTTGTGGACTGTGGTCTCTTGTTTGAAAGTCTCCAGCCACTGAGTTGGTGAAAAGTGCGTAACCCCAAATAATTAAGCTCCTTGACTTTCTGCCTTGGCAGTGACAAAGCTGCCACAATGCACAGCTGTGAAGTGACTGGAGGTCTCCTGCAGCACATTGTTCATTTTTATGCTTAGGGAAAAAAATTGACCATAAAATTGTTTTATGACTTTGCCACATGGTAAAGTTAAAGGGTCCCACTTTTACCATAAACCTTTTGGAAGTTGCTACCTTTTTATTTTAACCAGGCAGACAGTGCCTGAGCTATGGCCCTCAGGCCAATTCTGCTGATTAAATGCAAAATGGGCTTTTTCATTAAATGATACAGACTCTGAAGTATTAAAACCTGTTTTGCATAGAGGCATTAGGCAGCAGACACAAATGACTGGTGTCTTAGTTAGAGACTTTGCCTAAGCCAAGATTTTCTTTTAATCACTGTAATACAGTAGGATGTTCCTGCAAAGAACAGGGAATTAAACTCACTTGAGTCCATATCATAGGGACAAGTAAATATTCCATTTATTTATTTAAGCATTCCAAAGCCTGCCTGCCTTTCCATGTCACCAGTGCCAAACATATTGATAAATCTGACACACAGTTTTAAAGCCCTTAAACTTGAACTATTTAAACATTACTTCAATTATTCTGTCTACTAAAGTGATAATTGGGGGCTAAAAAATAACCAGATTATTGTAGAGATCTCTTTTGACCACCTTTAACACCTAGTTATAAGCTAAAGCCTGGAAATTACAAGCCTCTTGGTATCATTCAGCAATTGGTTTTTGCCAGGTACAGAGGAAGCTCTTAACAGCTTCTCTTAGAACATCACTGCCATGCCTGGGCTCATTCCCTCCTCACCAAAACTCAATTAATGCAAAACCAGCACAATCATCCTTCTTGGATAACTTGGGAATTGTTTCCCCGGTTAAACAGAGGTTTCTGGAAAGCCCACAGAGGGTTTGTCCAACACAGCTGAGACCAGCAGTATCAGGGCCAGCCCTGGCAGCTCCGTCTGCAATTAGCAGTCATACAGTGCAGTCCTGCAATGATTTTTCCATGGTTCCTAAAGCCTAAGCCAGCAAATATTCATTGCTATTCTTACCTGCACCAGCTAAATTAGACTAATGAACCTAGGCAGTTATTTTTCTTTATCCCATCTCCACTGACAGCATTATCTAAGGCAGGAGTGAATAGTAATTAGCATCAAGGCTTGAAAGTACCCGTGGCATCACAAAGACACTCTCCCGGGAAGTCAGCTGGCTTGTTTACAGACAGCATTCCCCCTCTCACTGCTGAGAGATGAAGATGTTACATCCCTCAGTGCTGAGAGCTTGTGGAAGAGCCCTCATTTATACAGGCAGCACTTGCATGGGTGGATGGACACTCGAAGAACTCCATCAGCTGCTGCCCTTCCCTGGAAATCTGCAGCCATTCAGCACCACTGATTTGCATCTGGGCTTGTCATTTGAAATAGTGTGTTCTAGAAGTAAGACTTAACTGTGCAGGTTTAGGCTCAAATTAGTAATTAATGCTTGACCTTGCTGGAGTTCACTTGCCCAAAACCTTGAAAAACACACCTTCAAAGGACAGAATTCATCTCAGTATCTGAAAAGGAGTCCTTGAATCTCAACTCTTCTGCCTGCTGTTTGTCTGTGCTCTGTTGTCAAGGGAAATACATCTCCACAGAGTGATTTGCCTTGTCCTAAGAGACCCAGCTCTGGCTGTCAGGACTGATTAATCCTTTGAAGGTGCTGAGCTCTTTCTATTCACTGCAGGAGGATTCAGACAACAAGATGAATCCTGCACACGCTGCAGATCCAGCTGTGCCTGACTGACTGACATCAGTTTCCACTAAGCTCAGTTTTCTGCTCTTACTAAGAAAAGTTGAAGTCTCTGTTAAAAACCACCAAATATTAATAGTACTTCAGAACTCCAACTTTCAAAACTAGAAGAGCCTAGCTAATAACAATAAGTATTGCCAAACAATGCTCTACATTTTTACATTGTTATAGACTAGGACTGGTGAATTAAAAACTTAAAAACTCTTTTAAAAGCATCTGAAATGGTGGTGATACATTACAAGCCCATGGTATGTTTCAACCAGATTTTTACTTTCATGTTCAGTTAACTTTTTTTGTTTGAATATTGCTCTCATGTGTCTGAACAGCAAAGACCTTGTTTACTACAGCATCCTTTACTTTCAGAGCTTAAAGGAGTAATACATGATGAGTTCATTTATAGAATTGAACAAAGGCAACCAAAATCAGTTGCATAAGACATTAGTAATTACACAAAAAAGCTGCCACAGGTCATATGTAGCTTATAAAACAAAGCCAGTGATTACCATAAATTATAACATCATCATGCAACAATGCTGTAATTAATTTCTTACTCCTAAATAACTGCTGTTGCTCAGTGCCAAAGAAAATGCCACACATTAAGTGACTCATCACCAGTCTGTGATGCATAGTACAGATGTTAATTTGATTACTCATCTCTGAGAAAATAAGTGCTTTATGATGGAAAAGCTGTTCTTTTTTTGGTATTCTGAAAAAATGGTAACAGAGTGGCTTTAAAAATAATCCCTAAAGTAACACAGAGTTATTGTGAAGCATTATTTTGAGTTGTAGAGTTGGTGGTTCACAGCCATGGCCAAGCTGGAGGAGGATGGGCTGCTGCAAATCTCATGCATCTCTTTTATATGAGAATGTTCCTATATAAGGAAAATGGAAGGATCCCATTTTGTTTGTCCCAGAAAGTCTGCAAACTTTATTGTAAATCTTGAAAAAGGGCTCCATCTAAGCCACTAAAATATTTATCCAGCAAGAATAATGGGCCATTCTGGAATAGGTATCAGGATCAAGAAATTATGGTCTTTCTTGGAACAGGAAAAACATGTTATAGACATGTATTTAACATAAAACATTACTATTCTGCCAGGGACTATGTATGCAGTTAACTTTATTTCTTGAGCAGAATTCTGTGGAGTCATCTCCAGAATCAAGTATCACCTTGTTTCTGCATGAATCAAAGGCAGGATGGTACTCAATGTGAAGTGTTACACACCAATGAGAAGCAAAAGTAGCACTTTTGTGGGAATTTGAAGCACTTCAGCATTAGTTTGTAGTTAATCTCATACTTGCTTTTACAAGAGACATAAAGGCCCCCTCCAAAGAGACCTGGTTACTTTGTAAGTAGCACAGATGAGGACAGAGGGTGTCTTTATATACAATAAACACAGCAGTGTCATTTGTAGATATGAGTCGCAAAATTTGCAGCGCTTGGTTAAAAAAGAAAAAAAAACCCAATTCCCTGATTTTCAGAATGGCTACAGGAAAACAATTTTTACAGATTAACTTGCAAACGCCTTCAGGCAGAAATAAGAGGTGGGTAATTCCTAGTGGCACCACCCCCCCATGGTGACATACCTCTCCAGAAAAGGCCTGGCCATTGAGGAGGTGCTCTGACCCCTGGCTGTCCTCGCTGCCGAAGTGTAACCGGATTTCCTCCAGGCGGTGACTGTAGGTCATTGGGCCCCCCGAGATGTTCACCAGGTGCTCCTTGTCTAACCGGAGGGACACGTGTCTCCCTGTGTTGTACATTGTCCCACTGACCTAAAGAAAGCGGAGAGGAGGAAAAAAAAAAAAGATTTTTCCAAAATAATCTGCAAATCTCGGCAAACTGATTGGAGACTTTGCTCTTTACACACCTTCTCTCAAATACAGCAACGCATCTTTTGGTTGTGAGATGAAACAACCAACCTCAGGTCACACTTCAATTTCTGCTTTGAACCTTACACTGTGTATTCAAATATTTTGCTAAAACCCTATGTACACATTTTAGCCTTGGGCTGATGTGGTGAGCAGGACTGTTGCACTTCTAATTAAGTAGGTTTTTAGAGTACTTTTCTTGCCAGGTCTGAATAATGGCTTAATTTGAAAATTTCTGCACAGGAAATGGGAACTTTTCACCTGACATAAATTATTAAAGTACACTTGAACAAATCTGAAATTTAATTTTCTCCCCCTTCTTTTAATATTTATAACAGTTACCCAAAAGTAAAGGTGCTGCAAAAAGTTGAGATGCAATTTTTCATTAATAGGGAACTCTATGCCTCCTGGAGCTGTAGATAAAAACTTTCACTGTCTTCCCATGCAAGTCTCCTTGTTTTGTTATAAATGTTTTATGTGTACAATTGTCAGGTCTTTTAGTCAGAGGAGTACAGAATTAATTCCAATTTGATTATATATGTCTAGTTCCTACTACACATCAAATAGCTCCTTAAGATTCATCTTTATTTTTTAAAAGGCTGGGTGTTGTGCTTCATTTGCAAACTGATTTACAGCTGTTGTAATGAAAAATGATTGCACAAATTTTTCATATGGAATATAATTCTGTTATTATTTCCACTGTCTTAGAAAAAGTTTGTAGATTAAGAAGTTCTTAAATTTATGCCATTAGAAAGTCAAATATACCAGTTTGAATTAGAGTTCTTATTTATTTAAAAACATTCTGCATGGATACAAATGTACACTTGAATAACATTCATTTAATTTGAGAAGCAGAAGTGTAGCAACAATATGCTTTGTTGTACTTCAATGTAAAATTAAAGACATTGACTGTTATGTATTATATCCTATACTACATCAGTATCATGGTAATTAACGGTAAGTATTACCATAATTAATATTATGGTAATATGCTGCAGTGTCATTTTATCTATAATACTAATTACTGAGTTTAAATGACCTGTTTTCTTTCACAGTATGTTATAAAAAGTTACACAGAACAGACTGTGCACTTGAACTAAATGGAGGAGATTAAACAGCTTTTGACTGTTGTGGTTCTTTACACTTTGATACAGATGTTCTACTTTTTTTGGTGTTTATTCCAATTTAAAATAAGCAGTAATAAATTTCATATGAAAAGTCATAAAGACAGATATTCCTGTTTGCTGCAAATAAGGCACAATGATTTTATTTATAAATGCTCTTTACTTTTTCTACTTGACTTTGCATGCATAATAATTAAATACCAAGTTTAGCTTAATAAGTCAAAGAAGCTTAGTTTATTGAACTAAGTGTATTTCAGTACACTGCCTATAAATGACACAAAATTGCTAATCATAAATAACAAATGGAGTTTAAAAACAAACAGGGGAAAATGGATAAAGCCTCTTATTCACATTTGGAAGCTCATTCTTCACTGAACCCTCAGTTAAATTCAGCAGCTATGCAAAAATATGCAGAATCCATTTTCTTACTTAAATTGGCACAAATCTCAAATGAGGTTACCATTATTTTCTCTCCCCAAGTAAAACTGACCCAAATAACCCCCAATGTGAATCAAATCACTCTCCACAGAGCAGAGAGGGAAAATGATAAGAGGCAAATTCATGAACAGGAGTAACATTTGTCTTTCTTATTTCCCACTTCATAAAATGCAGTGCTCATAATGACATGGTATTGACTTTTTTGAACCAGAATTTTCCTGCGTGGCTGCAGATGGGGAATATCAGTAAAGCAGTGAAGCAACTGAGGTGCCTCATTTCTGACCTGAGGGGAAGTGTGAACACCAGAAGTGAGAGTGTTAAATTCTCCTGCATGGGCACAGACTGGGCACCAGGCAGAACAAAGTCCAAGATCTTCAATATGAAAAATACAAGGCCTTGCCCTTGTGGGAGCTTTCTTAGGTTTAAAGGAAGCACGGGTTTTATTGTGTGTGCCCAAAGAAGGAGGAGCTGCAGAGACCACTTGAGATTCAGCACCAAACTGCACCTTCAGGACATGCCCATTTATGAGGTAGGGTCTTATATTTTCCATGCACTGAGATTACAGCTGAATGAAAAGGATGAAATATTGACAAACTTCTTTTTGTGAGGAGACATTATGACTTGCCCAGGCTCTATAGTTGGCTGTCCTTGATTACGGGAAGGACCATCATATGTGAATTTATTTCTTGCAGTTCAGGATATTGTCTGGTTTATACTCAACCCCAAAATCTTACCACCATTACAGGTGTACATTTCTAGTATAACCATTTACAGTTAGGACACAGAAACACTGGAATGTGTTCACCCTCTGTTTGCAAGCTCAATACCCACAAATCCCTTTTGCAGAGCAAATAATAAATTTTCTTTTCCTTTTGTGCAGTTTTAAGTGCTGTATCAGGAAAATGACTACTGATAAGAGGCTTCTCCATATTTATAGTACTGAGCCTTTAAAGTGGTGGTGACTCATTTCAGAACAGGAAACTAAGTTGGTTTTGGGGAAAGCAAACTTGCATGTGGCCTTAAAAAAGGTTGCAGGTGTAGAAGTTAACAAGGAAGTATTTTCTTCATTTTGTCCATTACCCTACAAATAAATGGTATGGAGAATGGGCACCTTATGGGAAAGATGTTGCCTTTTCCTGTCCCAGTGAACAATCTCTGCTACTCCAAAAAGCACAGTATTTAATTTTTATATGTGGTCTGGAAAAAATGTTATAGGGTAGTTTAAAAGGCTCATAAAAAAGACCTGTTAAGATGTGTATAACGATTTCCTTAATTAGTTCAGATGGATTTCAGGTGTTTCAGCATAGTGGCCTTGTGTTGCTCCTTGCTCTGCTTTGTTCTCTGTGTGTTTGACTTGAAAATTATACAAAGATGAAAACTCAGCAAACAAACCTGGGGAAGAAATAAGCACTAAAGCTTGACTTCCTCTTTTTAAAAAAAGATAAATATTCACATTTATCTTATGTGCTAGAAATGAGACTGTAGTAGAGAAAACATATAAAATCATCCATAAAGCTGCTCTGAGAAAATAGGAAAGTCCAAAATCATACAATTTAATGATCAGGCCACAATCTCAGTTGACCTCATTTTCCTCACAGATTTAGAAACATTTCCAAACAGGTAATATTATCCGTGGCAAAATCCCCAGACAGAAGCGAGCACTCTCATGGGCTTCAATCTTAATTATGGAACACTTCAGCTTTGGTAGGCTTTAATTAATTTATTAACATATTCCTGATGTAGTTATTTTCTATTTAATCTCATTACTTTTAATTCTTGCTTCACAGAGCTTTGTGCATATAATTCTCCAGCAGCATTTTTCTCTCTCTTTATCTTGATGCAAGACATCCACATGGGCATAGGCTGCTGATGTATTCAATACTTCATTTCTCAATAAGATCTGGGTATCCTGTGGTAGCTCTGTATAACTTGGCCCTGCAACCACAAAAAAGTCCCAATTCTGCTCTTTGAAAGGTGGAACATAAGCAAAGTGAATAAAAAGGCACACCCAAGAAACACAATCTCTTTGCTGCACATTTATCTCGAAATGCTACAGACTTTATGACCATTAGGAAAACCCCCACAATAATAAAAAAAACCCAGCAAAATCCCTAAACCAAACCAAAATCCACATAAAAACCAGTCCAGAAACCTTCTTCAAACCCCAGGCCTCCCCCCCGCCAAAAAAATTGTGATTTTTAACCCAGCATCTATGGAAACATTTTTGTTTCGTCACAGCTAACTCTGTATCTTGTTCCCTTTGTCTTTTCTTCCACAAATAGTACCAAACAAAATACTTTTCAGAACTGCCTTTCTGGCCTACATCTTTATATTACAGCCTCTGTTAAAAGTGCCTTCAAAATCCCAAGCAGGAGAAAAGCAAGCCTGTTTCAGGGTGAAGCATGCTAGAAATGTGAGCAGGGAATGCAAGAGGAAAGGGGATGGATGCTTTGCCTTTCAATTCCATGCTACATCTACAGTTCATTGTCACCTTCAAGGGGTGGCACAGACCCTCTGCTTCCAGGGGCCTTTACAAATAGTGAAATATTACCTTTTGGATTTATTTAAGTTAAAAGTGGGCTGAAGATTAGTTCCAAGAACATTTTTAAACTTGTATCAGTACCTGCCATTGGAGCAGCACTGAATGTAAGGGAGCAGGAAAATCAATTGTGTATGGCTGCCTGCTCTGGTGTCCTTGGATCTTATCTGCAATATTAGGTGTTCCTTTCTTTAGGATAAAAATAAATACATCCAAAGAAGGCTTAGTGCTTTGGAGGGAAACAAATCACCAAGGTTTGAGTTGTCTTTTGAAGGAGTTACAGTGCCCTGGTTTTATGTGCTGCAATAACCAGTTTTTGATCATCTGCTGCCTGACTTTTCCATCCTTTCCTCCTGGAGTGCCACGTTCCAGCAGAACAGGAAAGCAGCTGTGCAGACTCTGGGAGGGGTGGGAATCGTGGACTTTCCTCCTCTGTGAGCAGCATCTGAACCTTTACCTTTGCCATTACCTTTGGTTTCTACTCAGCAATGGCAGCAGTGTCATGGGGATCCCAAAGAACGTGACGTGGCACTGGATTTCTGCTCAGCTCCTCTTCCTGACAGGTGCTCCATGAAACAGTAAAGCATTAACACTAATATTAAATATGTCATAGCATCCCCCATCTATGCATCTTAAGGTGAAAAAATGCAAAAATAAGTATACAATTTTTTTTTTGTTTCACTGGGATACGTCAACATCTTTGCCAGGTTGGCTCATTTTCCTCCTGACAGTTAGGAGGAATTGTCTATGGAAAATTTCACTCTCTAACTAATATTATCTGAAATTTGAGTTTCTATGTGTAGTAATAAATTGAATCATTCTTCTGAGTCCCTCAAGCAAATTACTTTCATTTAATGGGGTTATTTTGGTGGTTTTTCACAGTATCTTGACCGTGTCCTGTGATATAAAGTTTTTTCCTCCCTGATTTAAATTGACTGGACTGCAGAAAGTACCCTCACCTCCCTTGTGCAAAGCAAAGGCTGCTTTTGCTTCAGGGTTTGAAAGTTAAGTTTACATAGACCTCAGGTCTGTGATCTGAAATCTGACTTTAGGGGCAATGCAGAAGCACTGCACCAAACAAGAATTTCAGAGGTAACCTGCCAGAGCAACCTGTTTTGCTCTCTGCAGCAGAATTCTATTCCTTTATTTCACAGCAGTGGCTACTACATGAGAACATTCGTTCTCTTAATATTGTGCTTATGGTATCTGGTTAGTTTCAGTAGTTTTATGGTGTTGATTCCTCGAGCTGCTGCTAGAGGGGGCCCAAGCTGGAATATAAAATGGTTTTATAGAGTTGTTATTTAACAGTTCTTTAAAGAAGTGTTTTGAAGTCTTCTCTTAAAGAGGAGATTGCCATATTCAAATAGGAGACAACTGTTCTATCGATTTTCCAGACTTTTGAGATCTTTATCCTGGTCCTGAGGAGCTTTCTGTGTGTATGGAGATACATGTACAAAAGAACTTTCAAAATTGTATTTAAGCAGTAATTTTCTACAGAAGATGCAGTTTTATTTAGGGGCTTTCAATGAATACATTTGAAGAGTTATTTTATCCTAATACCTTCCCCCTGCCTTTATGCCTAATCACTGTATGCAACATTATGTAAAGAAATTGTGGAAATGCTTGATTTTTGAAAGTAATTTTAGAGGAAATTCCGTTTCCTGCATGCTTTCCTTGCTGCCAGCAGAGAGCAGCGTCCACAAAGCAGCACAGAGTCTGAAAATATAAAAGCTAAAACCTGAGGCAACAATTTTGTTTCTACTACTCTGTTAATACAATGATTTCTGCTTGTTAGTAACTATGGAGCCTAAAGCAAATGCAGCCAAATTTATGGTGTCTTGCACTAATTACTGGGCATGATGACACCAGCTTTGCAGTCATGTCATGCTCTCCTTAATATAAAGCATTCCATTGTGAGTAGGAAAGATATTTTGGGGCATTCTAAGCCAGACTTTCACTGACTGCGGAACTCAGCTGTTACCAATCCTGTGTGTCCACTGCCACTTTTTTACCACTAACAGCAGCTCTCATCCTGTGCTGTGACAGTCACAAGCACTATATGAAGGAAGGAAAAAGTACATTTGCCTGCTCCTCTTAGTTTATTAACCTTAGTTTATAAATAGGCTAAATAAAAAAGTAATTAAAGTAATAACGGGGTTTTGGAGAACTCCTTACCCTAATGTACTCTTGTAGTCTGTAAAGATTTTAGTTTGGTTTTGTTTGAAGAATCTGTATTAGAAGTTGTATTAAGGATAATTTTTGTCTCTGCTGAAGGGATGTCAAAAGAGCTGCCTTTTCAAAATCTGAAGGCTTACATAAATATTTAAAAAGCTGTAAATGGCAGAGAAGCCAGCAAATTTGTGAGAAATACAGATCTGTGAAAAATTGTTCTTTTCATTTTTTATGTGGGTTCAAAAGGTGAAACTGAGTATGTTAAAAAACAGAGGGCCTGAGTTCCTTTTTAGTGAGTTACACTCATACACTGACCTTTGGAGCTTCCTGATTTCAGAGCTCTTCTTTCAGAGAGGTCTTGGCTTGAAAAGCTAGAGGTTTTCCAAAGGAATCCAGATCAGACAGAAATTTATAGGATGTATATTGAAATTATTGTATTTTAATTTCCTTATGTTTACCATCTAGCAAGACAGACATTTCATGCTTAAATCTCATTTGATCAACTGTGTATTAATAAATATGTTCCAGCTTTCTAAGATCTTGATTTTGCTTCTACATTTTCTTCAGTACTTTCATTCCTAACACATCCTTCCCTGCTGAGAGGATGAGATATAGCCAGCTGATTGATTGAAATTCTCTTTTAAACTGTTGATGCATCTTCTACTTTACCCTTTGTGCACAGTATTAGCAAAAAGACTGTGCTAAATTAATTTGAGAAGTATCTTTCATGTTAAGTAATTAACACTGTAGTGTTGTGTAGGTTTTTAATGTACTCACTGCTTTATTTACCTGGATCTATACATCTTTATATATGTATGTATACGTATCTCTATATATACATCTACAGAAGTGAAATATTTTATTTTTTACTAGCTTTATTAATAGGAAGGAGGAGAAAAATGTCCTCTCACACAGGCCAAGATTAATAAAAAACCTTTGTTGTCGTTTTGCATGCAGAGCAGCAGATCCGAGCGCCTGAGAATCACAGAGCTTCCTGCCTGGAGTAAAGGATGTGCCCTCAAAGCTCATCTGTTTTACACCACAGTCAAAACACACCATCATTAAGGTTAATGATTCAATTTTACAAGAGCTAGAAAACACCACTTATTGTAGTTATTTATTTCTCTAGTTCCTTTGCTGCCAGGATGTTCGAATTTCTAGGCCTATTAAGTTTTCATAAACTCTCTAAAATAATGAAGGGACTGCTGCTGTCTTTTGTGATTCTGTGCCACATTCCATGAACTGATCCTGAGGAAAACCATAGCATTTGAGCTGTGGTGTAGCCAAAGAAGCATGGTAATGCTTTAATAAAATTATAAATGAGAAATGTAGAGTTTATAAACTCAGCTTTTTAGCCATGAAAGGGACAAAAGTTTTATTAGCTTTTTTAGAAGTTTTTTGAGAATAGTGTTATTCAGAATATTCACTGCCAAGGAAAAAAAAACCAAGGAAAAAAAAAAGATCATAATTATTGCAATATAATTTCCCGAGCCCTGTATCTCTGGAGGTAAACTAGTATTTAGAAATTTGACCTCAATAAAAGTCATTATGTGTCAAGACAAATCCTTTGTGGCATGCAAAAATTGTGAGTTATTCTGTCTAGTAGCATATTTCACTGGGATTTTTTTTTTTGAGCAGAAAAGAGCTGCTTTGTCTTTGGTTTTTTTTTTTTTTTGAGCAGAAGAGAGCTAGAGAGCTGTTTTGTCCTGGTCTGCTTTTTCTGTTTCTTTAAAGAAGGTGAAGAAATTAGCCTTTCCAGCTCAAATGATTACTGTTCCAGTTTAACAGAGAATTGTTTTACTGTTCTCATTTTATCTGCCTCAAAAGCATCTGTGTACTTTTTATGTTGAGAAAACAGCAGAACTGCAGAAGAGGTAGAAAGAAAAACAAACAACCAATCCAATCTCTGTCCTGAACCTATCTTTGCTTTTCTTGACACTTCCCTCTCTGCCAAAACACTCCACTATTTCCCCTGACAATGCACAATACAAGGTGGATAGAAGAATAGGACATTTGTGTTTCAACGTAAATTTGAGCTCCAGATTCACGTAGGAGCACTCCTCTGCTTAACTTGGTCAAGAAATTTTGTGTTATTCTTTCCTCTTTTGTTTTCATTTTTGGTTGCTTTGGGGTTTCTTGTTTAGTTGGTTGGTTTTTTACCCATTCCCTGCCATGTTTATGGATTACATGGCTATGGAGGAAGAACCAGTCCTTTGTTCCACATACTGATCTCCTGTAAAGCTCCATGTACACAGCAGTCACATAAATCAGTATTTTTACAAGTAACCAAAACCAATGCTTTGGATACCAAGAAGAACCTTTGCCCTATTAGATCATTCCCACATATGCCTTATTCTACGTAAAGACACTTTTCCATTAGCTCAAATCCTAAAGAAATTGTGAGAAACTCTTCTGAAAAAGGCTATTAGAAAACGTGTTTTACTACTGTGACAATTTGCCAACAATTCCCCTCTTTTTTCTTGGTTGCTTTGCTTACAAAGTACAGATTTACCTGGCTCTGCAAAGGAATCCCTAAGAAAAAGAGGAAAGAGTTATGGGATAAAGTTAGCTAGGAATCAGCATATGAAAATTCTTTCCCAATACAGATACCATTTAGACTAGAGAGAATCTCAGCTTTCCATACAGAAAAGTTAATTTTTAAGAAGTATTTTATCACCTACATTCTAAGAGTTTGAGGAATGTTTCATCTGTTGAAACCTGTTGACAAGTTCATCTCTATTATCTTCCCAGGAAGACTCAATAGTCCATTTTCAGCTATGGATCCACAATCATATTTACCAGCAATTGCTTTTCTTCCTGTTTTTTGGTTTTTTTTTAAACTTTTTTCCTTCTTTGTGGCCAGCTGGGGCCTGTGTAGGAAGATCTTCCCCAGCTCTGGGTGTTTGCACAAGTATTTCTGTGCTCACAGTCCTATTTGGGATTAATTAAAGCTGAGGAGTTGCGAGGTGCTGAACATCTTACTCAGAGTGTAAAGACAGCCTTCCTCTCTTTATCCCTAATGAAGATGAGTTTTAGAGTTCCTTCTCACACTCAGGTTTGCTGTCCTTGCCTGCAGAAGAGGAAAATACTTTAAATGTGCTTATGTTCATACTAATTAGACAGTGCTTAGGCTGAACTGGAGCTTTCAGAAATTAACTCTTGCAGATCAAAACAAATATTGCTTACAAGAGTCCAGTGAAAATTTCAGCACACATGGTATTTTTAATGGTTTTAAACGCCCAGATTCTGCTGCCCCTGAGCCACTGGAATCTGTGAGCAGTACCAGGTTTTACTATGTAATTGGTGATTAGTATAGGTTAAAGCAGAGATAGGAAATGCTCCCAGCCCTTCATTTAGAGAAAAATGTCCACTCCCTGATGTAATTTAAAGATTTGTACGCCTAATATGGCTTATGTCTTATTATTATCATACCAACTATTACTAATGCCTAGATGATGCCTAATAAACAAATCCTTTGATCATCTCTAAAATGACAAACCTATTGATGAATTTAATTTCCTCCAACAAGATATTGCTATATTGATTTTAGCACCCTGTTTTTAATAAACAGAGAGTGCCCAGAATTGCTTGCTATGACAGTCTTGAAAATAGGGCATCAACAGACTTGGCAAAGGACTGAATTTATAAGGGAAGTTTTTGCTGGAGCTCTAATCCATTATCACTCCATTGCTGACATTCACTTGCAATGAGAACACTGGGCCAAAGTGCCCAATACTTTGAGATAACATTCTGGCTCACAGAGGAAAGGTGGTGGGAACCTCAGGGCTGAGCCAACATTGGAACATTAAAAAAGCTGCTTCTAATTGCAGAAATATTTTTCATCACTGTTGGAATTTACTTTTCTCTGAGTATATGAAACCTCTGCGCATGTTCAGGAATGTCAGGGTGTCTTCAATCAGTCTGCCTTACACAGCTGAGTGGCTGTGGGTTTCTCTGGGCAGAAGGTTCATGTCATGATGGCACAGCTGTTAAAAAGCAAACAAATAAAATGGGAACAACAGAAAATTATTGTACACCTCATACTATAACAAAATTCATGTAGGGGCAAACATCCTAAAATGTGACAGAATATCAAAAAGACTTTTTAGTTTCAAAGTTTTACCTCAAGAAAGAGTGCAGCTTGTGTATTAAAACTGTGGGTTTGTATATATATGGATCCATTTGAGGACTCAAAGCATCTATATAATTATCCAAGTACATATATGGCTATTGGCATGTCAAATTAGAGATATGTATTCAGGGTATAATTCCAGCTCTTTTAAAAAAGTTTTGAAATCACAAGCTTTTTGCTTTCTTGGTTTTGTTTTTGTTTGTTTGGTTTGGTTTTGTTGTTTTTGTTGGCTTTGTTTTGGTTTTAGTTTTGGTTTTGGGTGTTTTTTTCCCTGGTATTTTTCTGTTTTTTTTCCCCTGTTTTGCATAACTGCTTATGCTCTCACAGTATAAAAAACTCCAGCTTGAAACATAAATGTATAGAGCCTAGAGCATGACAGAAGCACCGAGGGAGGATTACTGAATATTATGTGATATACACAAACTGATAATCGACAACTTAGGAATAGGTATTGAGTAAAAACCTGAATAGAAACATTATGGCCAAATCACCTTTAAGGGATTTCAGATTGGTTTAAATACTGTTGCTTGTTGTCTTTTTCATTTATATATTAAAAAAAAAAAGGTTGATACTCCTAAATCCCTGCCTTTCATTGTCCTGTCTCACAAAAGCAAAGCAAAGTCAAACCAATAACCTCTAACACAAAATATCTACACTCAAGGTGAGTGTTCCTCAAAGTCTGGGCCACCACCCTGAAATGAGGCACAAGGTGGCAGATGTCAGGGATTTAATTCCCCCTGACCCACAACTGTTTCCAGCAGCTGCCAGAGGATGAAGCCCTGAGCTGAAAGCACATGGAGACCAAGAGTGCTCCACACATGCTCCAATTCAGAGAAATCCTGATCTAGGCTTTCTCCCTATCCAGGCACCTTAGCTGACATAAACTCCTTTCTGAAGTGCTAAGTAAACAGAATTCTGTAAGTCATAACATTCTAGGTTTCTAATAATCCTCAGAAACTCCTAAATACCTCCCTTAGGCTTTCACTTTAGAAAAATGTGAATCCTAATGTTTTTATCTGTAATTGTGCAAAGGGATTTTTCCTCCATCTTTCAGTGAATTGGTTAGTTTGATCTCTTTTTTTACCGTCCTATACACAGGGAATAGTCATAATCTGAAATCTGTTTTTCATGTAAAACCTGTCCCTGTGTTACTCAGGAAGTTAAACACACGTGGGGAGGTCTCAAGTGTCTCCTGCTCTTCTGGGTAAACCCACTGTCTGTTGTGTGTCTCTGTTCTTGGTGTTTGCAGAAGAATTGAATGTTTTCTGCAGGTCTGAAACTCACCTAAATCCTGATGAAAGTGTGCATGTGTGTCTTGAAATGCTCAGTGAACATCCAGCCTTGCACTTCCACAGCACAGTGCTACCTAGTATCCCAGATACCTGAACACATTTTTCTCCCCACCAAGGTAGTGGGGCAGATTATAAATTCTTATCTAAATATGGATCTGGTAGTGCTGCAAGAGCATCTGAGTCAGGAGCAATTTAAAACACATTGTCAGCACTGACCTACCTTCATTCCTGAACTTGAAGGGATGAACATTCCGTTCTCTACTGTAGTTGCAGCCTGGAACTCTCCTATTGGAAGTGTCAGAAGCAAGATCAGGTGATAGTTGTCCAGATAGTTGTTAAATGTTACTAACTCCTTATTAAAAAACCTCTATCTCCATGGAAGATTTCTGCTTAACCATAGGGAAGTTTAGAAGCTTCTCTAGAAAGCATGGGAAAAAAGACAGTTATGGTCCTTCTTTAGGATCCTGAAAATATTTTGCTACAGAATTTGATAGGGACAGAATTCTCTAACATATGTTTCAAATGTTCCAAACTGGGAGACTTCAGATTCTGCTCCAGGGTAAGGGTGGAGGAGGGTGCTTGGTGGCTACCTTTCTTACATCTCTATTTGTTAGGGTCATAGAAGAGGCCTCTCCACTTATTTTAGGTATTCACAAAATAAACTAGAAGACATTTTATCAATTGCTAGTAAGGAAAAAAAAAAAAAAGCCCCACCTCTTGATTATACAATATGTACTCAAAAGATCTGCAGAATAATTTGTTCTTATTCCTAGAAACAAGATATTCACTTGGTACCCTTCTGCCCCCTATCCCAGCACTGCTATTTGTAAGTCAAATTCTGGAATAAATACACAAATAAAACAGCCAGCTCTGGCAAAGAGATTGAACAAACTCTCGTGAAACACAGAATAGAGCATGGATTAAAATCCTGAATGACTTCACATACTTCTAATGAATATTTTAGCTGAATATATCAGCCCACAGAGAATAATCCTGGGCATTCCAACACAAGGCTGCAGTAAGAGCTAACCTACCAACATGCTGCTTCCAGCAATTCAGAGACCTAAAACTTAATCTACATCATCTAGAAAGCATGTGTGCAGAAAATGTGTAATGCCAGATCTTACTATAAAGAAGAAGATTAAGGCTGAAAAAGGATTAGAAATTAATTAAGGAGCTTCTTCATGTTTCCTGATATCCTTCTGATCTGTGACCAGCCTATCTTCAGGGTCTCTGCTACTGATGCAGTTGTTAGTGATAGTTCAAATCACTACAAAGGATTATTATTAAGCTTTAGGAAGAGCTGCAGCTTGGTGGTTTGGGGTTTATTTTCCAGTTCCACACTTGCAGATCTGTGGCAGGGATCAGGGGGAGAGCTGCAGGCTGGAAGCTCAGCTCTCCAGACTCACAGCACCAGGAGCAGCAGCTCTTTGGTGGTGGCAGAGGTGAGATGATGTCTCACTGCAGGGCTACAACAGGGAGCTGCTACAGCTCCTTCCAGAGGAGCAGCAGAGCTCTGACACAGCCCCAGGCAGGGAAAGGGACAACAAAACAACAGGGAGGTCCAAGCTCCTCTCTGATCCATCTCCTCTGTTCTCCAACGTTAAGCAAAATAATCCTGAGCTCAGTTTTGTGAGGGGGATGGCTGTGGGCTGGTTTTGCAGATGATGATACAGACACACCATACAGCTACAAAAACAAGTTAGACACTGACAAGAAAAGTTACATCTTAGGAATTTCAATTCAAGCTTTGCAGTGGGCTCACTGAAAGTTTTCAACTGCATGTACTCCACTTATAGGTTAAGAGTATGCATCAGGGAAGAATTAAGTCTGATTGATATTAATTAATTCTAGTAATATTAATCAATTTTTAATTCCAGTATTTACTATGCAGTTAGTTTCTTACTTATGACACGGCATATTTCCATTTTCTGGAACCTGATTATACTCTCAAGATTCAACCTTCACCCCAGTTGGACAAAATGATTATTATTTTGTTTAGAATTCCCAGGTTGATTTCCACAATATGGAATTAACGTGTAAGAGATATTCTATAAACAGGGCCCTGAAGCTTGTTTCAGTGTAAATCAAATGTATTTTATCACCTTTGTGAATAAATAGCTATAAGCAGGTTCTGAAGCAGAGAGGGTATCATGTGCACTGACAGCATTTATGAAAGCAAGTGACAATAAAAGAGCATTAAACAATTTTTAGCGAAAGATTAGACAGTTTGGCTTCAAATGAAGACTCTAGAAGTGAGCAGGGAGGAGCTGGCTTGTCAAGCAAAAAGATTCTTCTGGATTGTATGTATTCCAGCACAAACAAAAATTACTCCTGAAGCCCTCCTAAACTCATGATACTGATAAATCAGACAAAAAAGAAGCTCTGAATATTAAACAGTTCCTTCAAAAAAATGTTAATGGTATCTGAAAATTACTGTTATTACTATAAGGTGCAACATGATTCAGCATTAATTGAGACAAAAATCAAAGTGTTGACTTCTTTGTACAAAATCTTATTACATGAGTAATTCCACAGAGCTGTCATGCTCAGCCCTGTGGATTTACTGCATTCCCTTTTCCAGGATAAATTCACAGGTGGAGCCTCTCCTTTCTTACAAACATCTTAGGGGTTGTTTAAGTTTCCATTTTCAACTGCAGGTTCCCACATTTCCATATTGCAGAGTTGAAATTTTTTTCTACTTTAACTCTTGTGGTGCAGTGTTTTGGGGGGATAAAGGAGGACATTTTTTCATCAACACTGACACATCCCTCTGATCCCAAGAGCCTCTGTCCCCTTTTCCCTGTGCTTGACTTCCTGTCCCCAAGATGTGCAGGATGCCTCCATCTCAACCTTGGTGCTGCAACCTTTGTGTTTCCATGAGGTGTGGGTACCAAACCAGCTCTACTTCCACTTAAACACATTCCAGGGAAACAAAATGAGATCAACAGTGAGCCTCCCCCCGCTGCCTGATGTTCCCAGCCAGAAAACCTGGACTTGCTGCTGGCAGAGAGAGCCCTGAAACCACAAACGACATGATCCCACTGGCAGGTAATTGGTTAAATCTGTTTAGCTGGAAAGCTAAATATAGAAAGTTGTTTTAATATTGTCTTTGCTGAAACCTGTGCAGCTGTGTGTTCGCACTGTCTCTGACATGCAAGGGAGCTGCTTCCAAACTGCTGTCAAAGGATGTTATTTTTGCCAAGAGCCCCAGTGTCTGAAGTCTCTGCAATCCCTGCAATATGGTGCATTGATAATTAGGGAATTACCTCTTCATTGTTCTAAAGCAAAATCCTATTTACAGCAAAACCTGTCACTTCACAGAATCTACAGATTTCTAAAGAGAAAAACTTTTGCTTACTGCCAAAGAATATAGGAGAAAGTATAACTTCAGGCAATATTTAACAATACCTGGAAAATACAGGATTCCAATCTGTGCCATATTTAAATTCCTATGATTTTTTTTATTATTATGATAAATACAGCTAGCAGCTGTGCCTCTCTTCTAACATTAAATTAGTGACTACTTTGTGGCATGCTGTAAGTGTCTGCCTGAAATTTCGCTCATTTTTGCCTCACAATTGTAGTGAAAAAAAGGACAGAAACTGGAACGACCAGGGAAAAAGAAGGATCCTGTTTTGGAATCCAAGTCCGGCCTTGTCCACCAAGATCCGGGAGCCTGAGCAAAGCTTGGAGCAAGCCAAGCCATTGTTCACAGGTGTGTTTGCCCATGGAACATTGCACTCAGTGAAAAGAAAAGGGGCGCCTTGCCCTCCTTCACCTGCATCGCTTCGCAGCACTGGTTCTGGAATTTCACCACCTCCCAGCTTGGCTGGACTTTTCCCTCTGGAATGACCTTTTTGGTGGTCCCCATGAAAAGACCCTCCCTTTACTGTGAAACCTCTGTGACAGATGGACTGGGATGGGAGAAGCCTCTCCCTCAAGGACTGAGACATGAGACCCCCATAAGCTCCCCCTTCCAAGGACTGAGACTGAAACCCCTGTCACGGGGGGTGACAAGGGCCAGCTGACCAAAGCGAGACGTTTGCCGACCACCGGACCAAGAAGACAATGGTTCTCACCCACTGCTGGGAACATGGACTATTGTATCTGTTTCCCTCTCCTTCACAGTTTTCAATAATAAAAACCCCTGAGTTCACTAGGGATTTTTGAGATCTCCCCTCACGTGAACACGACAGTCTTCGTCGACTGGACTTTGAAGGACTACGTCATTTCCACGTCTGGTAGCTATACACCTCCTTCCTTTTCCCCCTCTCTTTTTCCTTATTCTTTCCCTTTTCTTCACTCCCCCTCTTCCTAACGCATCTTGCTGTCAATTCAATAAAGGTACATTTGTTTTTTGATTATCACTGCAAACCCCCTTGTCGTGTCAGTTTTTGCACCCTGACATCTGTGAAATGAACCATCGTGAAACCCGTTCGCAAGGACGAATCGTGACACGTGTGTGTGCAAATATTTATTTATCATTCTCTTTTTGACCACTACAGCTATTCAGCTCCTCTCAGTACTCTAACAATTATGTAAAGATGCCATTTGGGAACCCTGAATTGAAAATTTTCTCCGTATGTGGTACATCCAACCTCCTCACATATACATATAGATGACTGCATCGAAGTATGTTACATTTCATGCAGTAAACCAGTTTCTAAGCATTATCATATGAACATCAGGTGAAATGTAACACAGCCTAAACAGACCTCATTAAAATGTATATATTAAATAACTTCTGTCAAGCGGAATGGACTCAAGGAAGCCTCTTGTAATTTGTTTATATGGACAAATATTGTTTATATGGAGCCTGGTGCTCTTTTTATTGATACCAATGGGGAATTGACTGATTCTCTTCTCGTGGTGGCTTTACTGCAGTATAAATTTACTAGCTTCAGCAGAGCTACTACTTCTGATTTACAGTGTTGTGAGAAGAGAATCAAACCTGGAGTTTACAGCTGAGGATTTGTACCAGATAAAGCATTCAAAATGCACAGGGAAAGGCCCCTTGTGAAGATTAATGGCCATTCTTTATGCATAGATCACTTGGTTTCCTTCTTTAAATACTCAGTTCATGACCTTTTATAGCAGAGCACATATAAATCAGGCTTATGAGGTAATAATCAGATTTGGCGTAAATTTTCAACTTGCCCTAAACAACATGGCTGAAAAATTGAGGGTATATTTACCAGTACAAGTCAAGTGGCCACTCAGCCTTGTTAGCAGAGGCACACAGGAATTATGAATTTAGGCAAATGCATTTGCCTAAAAAACAATGAGATCACAAAACAATGGCAATTTAGTCCACATGCATGAAGTTTGAGTTGAAATAAAGTATTTCATGATGCCTAAATATTTTTTGCTGTTTATGATGCAAAATTCCTTGTTAATTTTTTTAATGAAACATCTTCTGGCAGTACAGGAGATTTGGGGATTATTGACAAATACAGAGTTTTGTAGATCTGTGCAGTTACACTGAGCTAATTAACATGCAGATTTTTCTTAAAAAAAAAATGACCACCAGGTTTTGGAGCTGATCAAAGATCAGCTGGAATTAGGCTCTTTCTACTGAGGGAAGAGGCACCACCCTACCCCAATTTCTTGTGAAATTTTCAGCTCTAAGCAAAGCTTACCATCTTAGTTTTGATGGAAGGACTCTGCAGTGAGGCTGAAATGCCACCATACCGTCCCAGAAACAAGAGCCCACAGAGCTGCCAGCAGTGCCCCTTTCTGTGCCACCCTGTTTGGTGGCTGGTTCTGTAACCAGCCAAGGTTCGTCACAGGCTCTGTGCAGGGCATCACAAAATGCCCAAAGGAATGCTCTGACTCGGCCCATCTGGATGTGTTGATGGGGATGACAGACCTTGAGCCCTTATGCTGAAATGCCAGAGCTTTGTATTTAGTTTCAGGAAGAACCACACATCTATAAGCAAGTTAGGATGCAACACCATCTGGATGTGTTGATGGGGATGACAGACCTTGAGCCCTTATGCTGAAATGCCAGAGCTTTGTATTTAGTTTCAGGAAGAACAACTATAAGCAAGTTAGGATGCAACATAGCTTTTGTTCGTAGTTGAGGATGGGTGATTTTCCACCACCAGGTGTGTGAGCAGCACTGCACAGATAAGGCAGCTTCATCTCCAGAGCAATCTGTAATGAGCAGGGAGGGTGTGCCAGGTATGGGAAACAGCTCAGTCAGGCATCATTTCATCAGAACACTTGGAAAACAACCTTACAGTTTGATTTCCCTTTGCCCAACACTGCCTTCTTCACCCCGGCAAATTCAGAGCTCTTGGAACACTTCTCCCTTTCAATTTTGTTCCTTGTGTGCTCTCACCATCTTTGTATTCCTCATAGATAACATCCAAATGAGTGTGTGTGTGTGTGTATATTTGAGAGACCTGGTTACTTCCAGATTAATTTACTTTAATTGCCTCAAGTCTTTATCTGGAAACTGTGCAAGACTTTACATGGATTTACTTTTAATTGATAGGGAAACTAAACACAGGACATTGTTTAAGAGGGGCTTTATCTATAGAACAAAGCTGATTTACTGTTACATAAACTGATACAAACTGCAGTGTAGACAGGGCCCTTGGGTTTGGAGCTCTGCAAGCATCAGTGGGAGCTGGGGGAGTTTCAAACTAGGTCTTATTCACTCAAATGATGACAGCACAGGTACATATCATTTATTTCATGCATCAAGGGAGATTTTTAAGAGGCCTAATCACTCAGAAAACGCAGACCCCAGTCCTCAGCTCTCCTGAATAAAACAGGCCTTCCCCGAGCTGTGTAGATGGCTGAAGATTCCCTCCAAATGACCACAAACCTTTCAAAAGTGGCACTCACACATGCTGCTCTTCAAGGCAGAACATTTGTGCTCCGATTCCCCCATGGTGCTTCCCAACTTGTTCCTTTATTCAGGGTGTGTTTTGAAGCGACAGAAATATACACAAGGCAGCTCTCCCTTCATCAACACAGACAGTGCTGTTGGGGTATCTTCTGAAGTCCTGAGAGACAACATAACAGCACCTCTATCTTGCCTTGTTCCAGGCAGCTGAATAGAGGAATAAAGCTCAAAAATGGAGAGTCAAAGGATCAGGATTTTACTGGCAAGTGGCATTAGTCACCCAGTGTTGCAGAGGCTGCTCAGAGACCTTTAGGAAACTGCCTCTGTTCCTGAACACTCGCGCGGTGTCAGCAACCACAATCCAGCGTGTCCTCAAGCATATTAAAGACTTAATGGGTCATGCTCAGCGTGTGAAAGAATTCCCTCCCGCCAGCCTGGGGGAAGAATTCACTAATGATCCGAGCAGTTGCAATTCCATGATTTTGCTAAGGTGCATATGGTTAAAATCTTGAATAAAAATATGCTGAAATGAGCCAAGTAGGAATGTGTGTAATCGCTGTGGTGGGGGCAAGGCTGAAGGGGTTTAAGAATACACTAGTTTCTCACACAGTGAAGAGAAGAAGCCTCTAAGATCACCCTGTGCTCCAAAATGCAGCTTTTGGGCACATGCCCGAGGGAGCCTGAGCTGTTGAAGCCCAGCTCCCAGCAGGGAAAAGAGGTGGAAGGTGGCTCCTCTTTTGTTTCTGGAGGAATATTTCCCTTCCTGCTGTCTTCAGACTCTGGGGAAGATCCTGCTAACCTGCACTGGGCTGGCGGTGACACACAAGGACATCAGTCATAACAATGACTTCATCACTTCTTTTCCCCTTTGTAAAATGATATTGTAGAAGAAAAGACATTTGATAGATTATTTACAACTGAAATGAATCTAATGATTTTGGATTATTTGCTACTGAAATGAATCTAATTCTTGTACAGAATTTGTAAAGAATAGTCAGGTACACCTGACAATTTATAAAGATATCATTTTTTGCTTAAGAATTCCCTTGGCAACACAATAAGATAATCTAGAAAATACTAAGGAAGTTTCCAAGCAACAGAAGAGAACTTGAAAACATTTACTATATGACTAACTGCATCACAGTAATTGCATTTCCCTAAATCAAAAGGAAGGATTAAATTAATACAGCAATAGTTTGACAAGTTTGGCTGCAGTTAACAGGCATAAGCAAAATCATTACTTAAGCATATTGTTAATTATGTCTGAATCAAAAATAAATTGAGTGATAGCTGTTAATTAGGGCTGTGTGTGCAAGAAAATAAGCAATGCTATTCCAGCAGGCTATAAATACATCTGCTTGCACAATGCTGGGAGTCAGGGAACAGGAGAGTATGTGGGTGTGAGGCTGGAAGCAGGTGCCTGCTTGATTTCAGGTGAAAGTTATTTTATTTAATTCAGGTGAATGAACAGAGGCTTAGGTTCTGCTGTCAGAATTTCTCACACATTACAGTGTGTGTATGCACTTCTTTACCTTCTTCTGATAGGAATTATTTCTAATGTATGCAATTTAGTTCTTACTATTTTTGCTGCTTCCCATTACACAGATAGAAGGAAATTAAAGGTTATCATTAAATTGCACAAGTTACAATTTAAAGGAAATGTCAGTCAGTATTAAAGTAGTTTAAAAACTGAACAGATGTTGATAGGTAAATTATTATATGAAACCTGCTATCTGTGGAGAAAAGACAGTTTCTTTCTCCCTGGTGTCACCAGGCGCTCACTCCCTTTCACTTGTGACTTTTCTCCTATTTCATTTCTGACCTTTCTTTGTCAAGTGCTCATTGAAGGTGAGGTTTGCATTTATCCACCCACTGGGCTCCCATCTGCTTCTGAATCATCTGAGACCCAGGCACCGTCCTGGTCAGCAACCTGACAGACATGGGCAGGTTTTGTGTGTGCTTTGCTTTTCATTGCAACCGCTGGCAGCCTAGACCTTCAAGAAGTCATAAAAAGCGAGCAGGTTTGAGATGTCCCGCTCAGGATGTTCCATGGGACAGAGTTCAGATGCTGGGATGTTCTTTTCATCTGTTCAGACGGCCCCAAAGCAGGCTCAAGGTCGTGTTTATGTCACTTCAGTGTAGGGATGCCACATGTGCTCTGCCCAGCCTCGAGACACCCATGGGGGCTGCGTCTGCAGCAGAGTTTTGAACCCAGGAACTGAACCTGAGAACAGCAAAAGCTGTTTCAAAAAGAGTAATGGTTTCCAAGCCACCTGCTACTACTTTGAAAATCTGACTAAAAAAGCAAAGTGCGTCCAAAATATCTGTTATTATCTGTTAAGGTGTGATTGATAATAAACATCAGACATTCAAAGGACTCACCTACACATTAATATAAGGAAAACAAGATACATATAAGCAGCTATCATTGGTTCTTTTCATTTTTTGTCCACTCCAAATTATTCCAACAAACACACAGAAATAATGAGTGGCTCAAGAAATATATGGAGGGATTCTTTTTTTTTACTGACTTTTACTGTTTCTATGTCATATTTCCATATTTTTCTTAAATATCCATTGGGAACAAGGAATTTTTTTAGTACAGAGAAGGCTTCCTTTTGTGTAAATCCACTTCTTAGACCAAACTGCAGGACTTGGAGCAATGACAGGAACTGGGAAGCCATGTTACCATCACAGTGGAAATCAGCCTTGTGTACTGAGGAAGTGATAAAAAATAACAGAATTCCTGTTTTTCCTCCAGACATTACTAGGAAAACTTCCCCATAAAAGAGGGCTTAACTTTAAAACATAAATCTGGGAAAGGGTGTGAACAACCCCTTGCATTTAAAGCACAACTTCCATAATTATAATTGGTAAAGTGAGAAAAAGCATTCAACCCCAAGCAGAGATCTCCTTTTCCCAAAAGCCAACCAAGCTCAGCACAGCTGAATTAAATACCCATGAGAAGAAAGCAATAAAAAGACTGTAGAAAAAGGAATATAAGGAAAGAACATTATGCTTTGAAAGCATTCAATGACAAAGTATTCCAAGAAATGAGAAGGAAAGTAAGATCCTGATTAAGTAATGTTAATTAATGATAATGGGTAGGTCTCTTCAGGAGGAAAGCAACCTACAGTTAAACAATGAAGTTCAATTAGTAATTACTATCCAGTATTTCTAAATATCATGCTGCCTTGGAAATGCAGATTCATGAATTCTGATTCTTGATACCCTGAGGTAAATACACAGTAACTGCAGCAAAATTATGTGGACTCAGCCAGCCATAACTGAAAGCAGAATTTGGCTGTAATCTATGACTGGTAATTCCCACTGAATTGATTATGCTATTTCAAACTCAATCAATGATGTGCTAAAATAAGAGCCCCAATAAAAATGTCAGTGCAAACAAAAGGTAAGATTAGGATTATTTCCCCAGTGCTGATGGAGTTCCTGGTGCTCCAGATGCTCCTCAGCTAAAGGCTTTCCCCTGCTACCTATGAAGGCATTTCTGAAGAACAAATATTTTGCTGCAAACAAATTAAATTGGCCAGGGTTGCAGGCATTTTGAAGGCACTTTTCAGGGTGGTCTCTCACCCAGGCAAGTCATAATTTTCTACTTCCTTGTTATAAATGGCAAAACACCTAAGGATAATAACAAGATTTGGAGGAATGTTTCCAGATGGAGTGCAAACTGCATGCCAGGTCTCTGTGCTGCTGCCTGCTGGAAGAGCTTCCCCAAACTCAAGAGGAAAATAAAGAAGGAAAAGAGGAAATAACAGGAGATTGGAACTGAGCACATGTCTGTATTGCAAACTCCAGCACCTTGCCCAGACATCCCCAAAGATGGCTTCTGCAAACTGTCCAGCCACAGCAGCATCTCCATGGGAGGGTTATTTAAAATGTTTAAATGTTGTTTTACAGTTTATATTTTATCCTCAACACAGAGTTAAAATCCAAAGCCAGGTACCAACTTAACCAACCCAGATAAAATGTCAGCAACACAATTATGATGGCCAAAAAAGAGAAATCAGAATACTTCAAAAATTATTCTGCTATCTTTCTCTGCCTCTGAAACTTCTCACTAGCTATAGAAAACTTTTCCTAACTACAAGACCTTGGGTGAGACAACACTGCTCCAAATACCAGAAGTTTTGGGTTGCTGGATGAGGATCTTGCTGTGAGAAGTGTGTTTTTCAGATGCCTTTGAAATCCCCTGCACACCCCTCCACATCCCCATCTCTGCTGCTGCCCACACATGCCACCATGATATTTTCTGAAAAATCCCTTTGCCAGGATTTCTTCTCCTGGGAAGCTGAGAAGCCTCAGAGAGGCATGTAAACAATAATTATCTAATTGCTTCTCCTTGTGTTTTGCTGCTTTGGAATGTAATAGGTGATTGTTTGATTGGTTCCATGTGAATTGTTTTAACTTAATGACCAATCACAGCCAGCTGTGTCAGACTCTGAGGAGTCAGTCATAAGGTTTTATTATTCACTCTTGTTCAGCCTTCTGATTTATTCTTTTCTCCTTCTTTAGTATAGTTTTAGTATAGCATTAATATAATATAATATAATATAATATATAGCATTAATATAATATAATATAATATAATATAATATAATATAATATAATATAATATAATATAATATAATATAATATAATACAATATAATATCAGCCTTTTGAAAATAATGGAGTCAGATTCATCTCTTCTCTCGTCCTGGGACCCTACAAACACCACACACACAGAGTGATGTCAGATTTTTCCACCTCTGCTCTCACATTGTGTGGATTCCCCCAGTGTGAACTGAATCTCAGTGAGTAGGGATGAGGAATTTGCTTTGAAAGCACACCTGGCAGCTGAACTGATATTCTGAAGTAGATGCACATTTTCAGAAGTCCAGATGATTTTATGGGACTAGGTTGTGAACACGTGCATATTTTTGCTGGAAATATTGACTTGCTGCTTGTAGCCATTAGAAAGTCTAACCAGTGCAATCATGGCAGCTGCAGGTGATTATACAGTTACCAATGGGTTATTAAATCTCCTCAAAATCAATGACTGATCTTCTGGAAATGGATTTTAAAAGCTGGGGAGGTGCATAAACAGCTAGGGAAATCATACAGAAGCCATATGATATTTTTTGAAAATCTAATTAAAGTAATTTAACTCCACCAAGACCATAATAGCAGGGATGTCAGAGAAGGAGCACTAATTTACCTTTCTTCCTATTGATTTCTGGAATGTAACTGAAAGAGACAGGTATTTTTAGTCCACCTTAAAAAACCAGTTTATAAGTAAAGCTTTATTGGTGCTCCGGGAGAAGAATCTAAACAACATTTTAATGCCTTGTTTTGCTGCACACTCTATTTATGTGTTTCAGCAGTAAGTACATTGTTAATAGCAGTAAAGATGGGCTGGTTTGTGCTGTTGAGTTTTAATTCTGTGCTGGATTTTACACAAACCTGTCAATACAAACATGATGTCACCATTCTGGAGCTCCTCAAAGACATAAATCAGCAAGACATCCCCTCATCATTTACTGCAGTGGTAATATTTTGTCTGGTATTAACTAAATTCTGCTCCTGTTTGTGCCCTGTTGGTTTTGCTTTCAGAACATTTCAGACTCGTTGTTGTTGCTGTGCCTGGTTCTGCTCTCAGTAATTAATCAGCAGCATTAATTTAAACTGTGCTGCTCTGGCCTTCTCTGTGTCTGAGGATATGTGCAAAGGCTGGAAGTTCAAAGAATGGAATCCCAGCCTCCAAACAAATACAAAATCCATATTGATGTTCTTCAGGGATTTTACAGCTGCAAAGAAGATGGGATGAAAAGCATAACATAAAAAAATGGCTTAATTTTGCCTGGTGGATCTTTTTAAAGACTTGAACCAGAAACATGTTGTAATTTTGATGCCTTTGTAAAGACAATGACAAACGGGACCTGAACTAGTAAGAAGTGAGAAATTACTTGACTCAACTACCAGGTTGGTTTTCAGAAAAAGGCTTTAATGTTCTGAGGAATGCATTGTTTCTGAAACACCATGTAATGATGCAGGTATTTAATTGAAAATATATTTTGCAGAAAGTAGGAAAATTACTTCTGATCTTACCTGAATCATGTTAAAACAACAATTAAATAGTAAGATTTCACCAGGTTTTAGCTGTGTCTCTTTTGCGTTGACCACACCTAGTAACATACCAGATGAGCACTTTATCTTTGAACAAAATGAGCTTTCCAGCTCAGTGTCACAGTACCCTTGGCTGTGTTCTAGCCCTTATTCCAGAAGAAAAATCTGGGTTTGGTGTTTTAAAAGTCACCTTCTCTCCATTGCATTAATCTCCCAAAGTTGGACAGCTGCAGTTAAACTCACTCCCACAACTGATCACATGCACACAAACACACACACACACACAAACAGAGTGTCTCCTTCTCTCCCTTACAATACTCCAGTTTATTTCTGGAAAATAATAGGTTTTCCTTTACATTTAAATTTATGTTTTAATTTTGGTTCCCTCTCTCTCAAAAGCTGAAGCCTACAGTCTCCCTAGTCCTAATTTTTGTTCCATTTACCTCTAAACTGCAGGGCAGATATTCAGTGTTACGATAGAGTGAAGCACTTAAGGAAAAATTCCTATCAAAAGTCTTGTTTTTCAGAAGTAAAAGCTAATACACAATTTTGAGAGAAACACTATACAGTTGCAATCCTGTGCAAATAATACAACTATTTATCATTGTTGGGCACTTTTGACTGGATGATTCAAAATTTACTTCATTGCTTCAAGACATTTACAAGAAGTTAGAAGATTTCATAAAAGATAATCCCATATCTTATAAATAATGACTTCTCTGGTGTCACCATAAAGTATCTTATAATAATGAAGCAAAGCGAATAATTCACACTATTTTCTCTTGGTTTGAAAAATGGGGTTATTTTTTAGGAGCTAAGGGAAAGATAAATTTCAGTTCCAAATAAGCAGCACTGTAGAAAGCCTCTTATGCAAACTCTTATGCAAACACTACAAGAGTAAAGGAAATAAAAGCAAAGCCTAGTGAAAGTTGCCATTCTCTGCCCATGTTATGCCAAACCAGTGTCACCATAGCACTCTCTGGCAGGGTGTGCTCCACCAGTTTAATGATTTTTAAAGTCTTCTCAAGCCATTTTCAAATACCTCTAAAGTTCTGTTATAATTATTATTCCAATGACAACTGAAGTATTACACCAGCAATCAACTACTTTGCTCCCACATTCTAAACTTGTGCTTTCTTTTCCCATAGATGGTTTTTTTCTTCAGAGAAGTGGTGGGTGCCTTAACTTCTTCAATAAATTCGTAGATTTTCTATTGCATTTAGTAGCAAATACATTTATTGTGAAATACACTGTGGGTGCAACTAAATAAAGGCAGAGGCTGAATCTCTGCTACTTCCTTGTCAGCATGGATGATGCAGTGTCTGGAAAGCTCAGAGGTTAACACTCTAAGAAAATTCAAGTCAATCCCAGTGATTTGGTCTGATGCACTGTCTACTAGGTTTGGGTAATTCTATCCAGAAATAAATAGCCTATTGGAATAATAAGTATTCGTATCATTGTACTTGTGAATTGTTACATACAGACAAGAAACTGCATGTGAGAGACAAACTACGGCCTAAGGAAGGAAAATTCCTGCCTATTTTAATAATATTTTCAGAATTAAAAACCCAAACAGTGAAAAGTAGCTTATTAATTGCAAAGTGATTACGTACAAAATTAAAACTCAAATCCAGGTAATAGAACATTTATTATCCTTTTAACCCCTTCCAATAGCATAGGGATTCGTTTTCCCCAACTGAAACAATTAATAAATGAAATATGAAAAAACCTCTCTGATTCTAAACTTGCACAATATCTATTCATCATGACAGAAAAACCCTTGACACATTGTGCAATGGACAGGAAAGAAGATTATGGCTGTAGCAGTTCTCTGTGGTGGCACAAAAGCAGGTCTTGGTCACCAAACATGCCAGCTGAATTTTGTCACATACAAGTGGCTTTTCCAGTAGAGAAGAAGGGTTTTCAATGCCAAATGTGTCCTTAGGAATATAATTCCTCCTTGTGGCTTTAGAATATTCCTGCCCTGATCTGGATGGAGCTGCAGGGTGAAGGTGCAAGAAGGCCACAGCAGCTGTGGGGGGATAAAAGGCTCCTCTACTTTCTCACTAGCACACAAAACTGGATTTTTTTTCTTAATATTTAGCAGTTTTCTGTGTGGCTGCAGATACGTAACTGCTTCCCTCCTCTTATCTGAGGGCTGCTTATCTTTGTGTCACACATGGACGGCAGGAGGGATGGGTACAAGCGGGATTTTGCTGGTGCCACGAGGACACTCCTGTGAATCCATGGCAGCTGAGCTCGAGCCAGGAGCCTCCAGCTCCAGCCAGGCTGTTTAATGACCACTAAGTAAAGCTGCACACCCAGAGCCCTCCAGATTAATGTTGCATCCATGCCTCTGTCAGTTAGCAGTATTTGGGTTAATCGGAGCATGAGCTGACCACTGACTTCTCACAGATTTGGATCCAAACCCTTTCCTCAGGGCTGTCGACAGCTCAGTGCACAACTTCATCAAATCTCCCCTTTTCTAACAGCTTGGGTTGGCTTGCAAATTGTATCCAAGTTGAGGGGTTTTTGCTGGAAAAGAAGCCTCGTTTCCTTGACATTAAGAAGGAATGTTTTCAAGTTTCCTTTGGAAATTAAAGGTGGAAGGGGTTTGCTTGAGATGAATTCTCTAGGTCTGGACTCGGTTACAGAATCAATTCCAGGAGAAACAGCCTCCTCCCACACCAAATCAACACTCTTCAGTAGGAAAACAATTCCATACAAACAGCAGCTTGGCAACTGCCAGGAGCGATATCCTGGCTCTGCTGAAGAAAAAGAGACTTCTACCATGGATTTCAGTGCAGCCAAATTTTCTTTCCAGGTCATTTGAATCCCCTTCTCACAGCTGGTTGCCCAGGTTTCAAAGCAACACAGAATGGGTTCTGGCAGTTGGATGCTGCTGGAATACTGCATTCCACACGCCTGCCCGCTGCATTTCTTCAGCCAGGGCTGGTGGGAGGAGGCAGCAGCTGCAGGCTGCCAGGGCAGAGACATTTCCTGAGCAGGAAAGGGATTTTTCAGGTTTATGTGCATTGCCTACCTGCAGTTACGGCTGCTGGAGACACAGCTCAGTGTGCTGATGATCACCCCATCTGTGGGATTTTCAAGGAAATACCATGTTTTGGTATTTAACTGACACTAAAGGTAAACACAACTGCTCACTGCTCTGCTTAATGTCTATGGCATAAAAGAATGTCCTCATGGCAGGAGATTCTAGCAGGCTTCATGTTGACTAATTCTATAATCAGCCCGTGACTTTTCATTCATTTTTCAGCAAGAGAACTGGTCAGTGTTAGGCCAAGAAAGTCAACAAGTCTTTTGTGGCTTTCAGTTCTTCATGGTCTTAGAATTTCTAACTAGCTGTATGGGTACCAAACTGAATTTTTCAGGGAAGCCTGAGGAAATTAGAAAATCAGGAAATTATTAAATTTCAGGAGGGATTTGACACCCAATTTTTTTAAAGATCTACCTAAATCTACCTTCACATATGACTTTTTCTTAGTTAGAAGTCATAAGAAACACAAGCATCTCTTTTATCCTAAAAATATCATTTTACAAGATCCTTGAATCTTCAATGTATGAAGCATCAGGAATGACCTGATCACTTCAGTGAATGCTCTCCAAACTATAGAGAATATTTCCAACATAATTATTTATTCTGCAGTATTTTCTCCTTTTGGACTTCTCATCTGATTCACAAACCTCTCTTTCATACTGATATATTATCCTTCTTCACCTGAGAAAAACCCCATTCTGACTTGTGTGCAGTCACTGACACTGTCATTTACATTAGTTTTCCTTCCCTTGCCCTCTTTCTTGGCATTAAAAATACTGTCCATAGTTGTGCAGCAAAAAAGTACATTTAGGATATTCATTCACACATGGATACATGTTCACCTTGTGATTGCTATGTGATACTATGAGGAATAAAAATATTTTCAATCATCTTCAGCCCTAATCCATAGAAGAGATTTAAGGAAATATGTGTGGGTGATCCAGCTACTACTGCAGGAGTCTGGAATGATTGTGTATTTTGAATTTGTATGGATTTTTTGTTGCTGCCTTTCAAGTTCAGAAGCTGTTTCACAGTGTAAAGTGTGAAATTAAATTTAGGACAAGGTTTGTATATTTTTTTTAACTGTCAGAAAACAGGAGTTGGAACGATCTCATGTTTCCATGTTATGAAGTTTATAAAAAAAATTTTTTTTCTTTATGTTCCACTTTGTGTGATGAGTTCTTGTGGATGATCTTGACAAATCAGATTTTCTGCTCCAGAGCTTGCAACAGAGCTTGCAAAACCCCATTTATTGTAGAAAGAATTTAATATTTAATGTAGCTGGATTCAGCCATGCACTGGGCCTTTCCCTTCTTACTCATTCTGCGCTTCCAGGTTCTCTTTACAGCTGTTTAAAACTGAATGAATAAGCATAATGAAAATAGAAAAGCACCTTTTCCAAATGTGAACTTATTGTTACAGCCTGGTTCAGCTGCAGAGTCCTTGCAATGCATTAGGGTTTCTGCTGGGTGCTGAATTTGGAGGGTTGGGATGAGTTTAGACATGGCAGTGAGAGGTGCCTGGACAGTGCTGCGCCAGGAGAATTCCTGGTGCTCATTTAGCCATCTCTGGCTCCAGTCCTGGGCATCCAGGGCAATGAGCTGCTCGGCTGCCATCAAATTTCAATTAGGGAATGGTCCCCAGCACAACAGGGACTTCTGACCCTTGCTCAAGCCTAAATTTTCAGGCCCAAAGGCAATGAATGGTAAACTGTGCCTGGGCTGCTGTGGCAGCTCGGGCACCTCTCTGCATCCTCAAGTGCATCTTAATATTCTCATTCCCATGGATCTGTGGAGATGCAGAATGAGCTGCCTTTATTTACTGGGTCCCTGGAGGAATTTGGGAATGAGCTGCATTAAGAAGTTCTTGATGCCTTGTGGGAAATCTCTGAAACACATTTTGTTTGGAATCGATTCTTTATGTGCCCCATAGCATATTTTCTCTGTCTCTTTTCTTTTGCAGTAGAATCCTTATGAGATAAGTTGTTGCCTTTTGGGGGGCAAGATTTCCATTACTGTCTCATCTCAGACTGAATTTCCATCTCTAAGTATATGCTGTTTGAAGCAGCAATTAATGCAAACTCTATTCCCCAGAAAGAAGAGGTTGGGATTTTTTTCTCAGGGAGGATGAACAAAAAATAAGGGAGAGGTATTTGCTCAAAAATTCTGCTAACTTGCCTGATGAGGGTGCAAGAGGGATATAAAAGATTAAGGAGAGGTCTTTTCCCCTCCTATCCTAGCTGGTAATTTTTAAGCACATCTTTTGTTTCTCCTCAGGATGATCTGAGAGGGTTTCAAACCAAGGCCATGTTCTGCAGCATTAAATATGACAAAAGACGTATCATCACTTAATTTGTTTTAGTTTTAATTTTTTTTACAAGACAGATAACATAGCACAGTAAGTGCATTGGATATTTTGGGACTCCACCATCTCCCATTTCACGGCTGTCATCTCAGTTTATCAGCAAAACAGTTTTTTAATAAGAATGAGCCAAGAATATTGTCTGGGATCCAGGACAATACCTGAATCTTTCTATGATTCTATGAATTCTTCCACTTTCACGTGACTACAAATTCTATGGGTTAGACAAGCTCTGTCTGCAATTACACATGAGCAAGTGTATTTTCCATATATTACACTCTGAATTACTACCAGAAAATATTAGTCCTCTTCAGTATAATGTGTGAGAGGAATCAGGTGGAATCACAGCAGCATTTATTTGTTCTCAGAACATGGGGCTGGGGCACAGGTCTGACAGCCACAGGTCTAGCCAGCTCTCCACAAGGGCTGGTCAGGAAAATTAAATCATTGATGTAATTAAATTACAGAATCAGTAAAATACGGTTAAATCTGGACTAAATCCTTACTACTTAACTTGCATTTCAGAGGTGAAATTCTGTTGGTCTCTTCCACCCCAAGCCATTCTATAATTCTATGATAACAACAACAGAGTGACACAGGGAACTGCAATTTCTTAACTTTTGATTAATAACAGTGACTGCTGCAATTGCTACTGCATGTATTTCTGAAAATGAAATTTTAATGCTGAAGGAAAGTCTTCTCTTGCAAAAAATACAGAAAAAATAATTTTAAAATGATGGAATTTATGTTTTAGGATTAGATCCAGTCCTCAGATACAGCTGGATAATGTCAGTGATTTGTATATAATTAAAAGGTGAAAGATCTTCTCCACCTCTGATGATTATCAGAGCAAATCCCAGGTGGGGCCAGGAGTAACAGCATTTGTCTCTTTGCAACTGAGAAGTCTAATAAAGAACAGTTTTATCCTGCCTTTGTAGAGAGCTTCGTGAAGCTGAACTGAAATCTCAAGTAGCTTTATGTTTCTTCAGAAATGCTACATGATGTTCAAAGGTGCTTTACCAGGACTGAGCTGCTTCTGTTGCCTAATACTGTGCAATAGCTCCCATTGGAGCTACTACTGAAATAAGATAATTTTCTAAAATAAATGAAGAAAGAAATGCATAAAAGACATTAAAACATATGAAGCTAAACAGTTTATTATTGTTAGAGAATTAGCTGTATATGTGATTGCACAGGATTGCCTGTTAAGGATTTATTCCTTCATTTTGAGGATGCTCAGTACCCTGAATGTTATTTTGTGGTTAATAACAAACTCCTAAAGCCACTGGGGGACCCATTTGCAGAGCTACTGCAGTGATTTTCTTCCCATTCTGGTTTTATAAAGATGCTGTTCAGATAGGGTGAAGTACAGCAAAGCCAAATTCAGAAAACTCTTATTTTTCAAAAGTTACATAAAATCCCTTTTTAGCCACTGCTTTCAGTTTTCACTAAGCACTTCTGCTAAAAATATTTACTGTTTTCAAATCATTACACTGCAAAAGTGTAAATGACAATGCTGAATAATTTATTTGCAATTAAATCCATCTTTTAATTCCATTAAAAAAAAAAAAAAAGGTTAAGAGGCTCCAGTGACCAGAAATATTAATTTTATTTATACATCTAGGACAGAGCCTTTCCAGAACATGGCAAGTGCAAGGACCTCATCCCCTGTGAGCAACACCCAGGAGTTAAAACAGGCACTCCAGTGCTACTGAGAACATATCCTAATTTAATATTCTGAGAACTTTTCATTAATAGGCAGATTGCAGGAACAAAAATAGGGATGCAAAATTAGTGTAGCATTAGGAAAAAAAAAAGATTGTCAGAGAAAATTCCACCTTTGGTTTCAGAGCACAGAGAGGATGAGGAGGTGAGTGAGGGAAGAGTGGCAGCAAAAGTGGCTTCTCTCCCTGGAAGTAGCAGAGAGACCAGGGAGAACTCCCTTGGAGTAAAGAGCAGGTGCTTCACACTCATAATTTTATTTTAATATCATTATGTTTAGGGAATATTTGCCCTCCTACCATGTGGCATTGCCTTCTCTTTATTGCTATTAGTACAGATTTTTGCACACAACTGAAGTGGGAAATTTGCAGAAATGTTTTAATGACTCTGAAACAAAGGGACTTTCTCAAAAATCCAAGGGGTTTTGCTGCTGGGGCTGCATCATGTTCCAAATGTTGCCAGGCTTTACTGCTCCTGTGTTGTCTCCATAGCACATCAGCCTGTTTGTTGTCAGGCACATCCTCTAGAATCCTCATTTTCTGCTGGCTCCCAACTGCCTGTACAGTGCAACAGATTCCAGACCAGTGCACTGAACCCAGAAAAATGACACCAGCAATTATTTCTATCCTTTCACTATGCTTTTTACTACCTTTGGATATGAGTCATGGGGTTTTTTTTTTGGTTTTTTGAGGTTTTTTATACCTTTTCAGGTATTCTTTGGCATGATTGACTTAGTTGCTATTTTAGAAAAATATAATGGCAACATGATTTTGAGGTTATACAAAACTATGCACAGTGAGAAGACAGAAACAGGAGGCTAGAAAAAAATCTTAAATTACTATCTAATTTTAGAGTCTTCATTCAGAAGCAGCATGCAAGACACAAGTGGGTTATATTTTTCATATAAGTGTTTTGGAGCAGGTCTTCACAGAAGAATAGTTTACAAATTTTCACTGATTATTTATGATAAATGGTAAATGTTTTTTATCTCAGCAGGAAACTCACTCTTTACACTTACTGTAGCACAATGTAAAATAATATTACAGTTTTCTGGCATTAATTTATCTTGATTATTCTAATGATTTGATATTTTTATTGGTATGCTGGATTACAAAAAATGCAGTATAATTTAATTTTTATCATCGTATGTGCAGAAAACACTGGAGGCATTAAAATTATGAAAGAAGTGTTATGCTATTATCACAAAAAAGGATGCAAATATGATTTATGTTACTTTCGTCTCCTATTTGCAGTTCATTACGTTACTGTCTTCTTGTAATGACCAAGTGAAAATTAAAGTACTTCAGAGAAGAACTTTGGGTTCAAGCATCATTAGAGGAAGAGAAATGGGTTCTTTGATGAACTTGGCTGCAGAAATCTATAGAGCACAACTTAATCAGACTGCACATTGATCTCTAATGCTAGAAGGCAGACCTATGATTGAACAAATCTTTTTAATGCATATTTTTCCTTTAAAAATCAAGATATGATGCATGAGGATGATTTATTTTTAATATACTTCCAGTTTATAATGTAATATGATGCACTTGCTTTTTTTACTCACTGGAAATCTAGAATAAAATAGGTACCTCTGAGGTTATGTATCTCCTTTTACTCTCTGTATTATGTAGGATCTGTGACTCTGGGAAATGGGATATTGTTTCTAACTAATGAACTCCCAATACACTCAAAAAAAGCATCATTTACATTCCTTTGAAACATGAAACATGAGTTACAGTTAGATAACTGTAGATGGTAAAAATATCTTCAACCTATTTGCTGTCCTTTCTCCAAGAGAGATTTTTTAACAACTTAATGAGATGATAGGTTGAATTCCACTCAGATATTTGAAATGCCTAGGATTTTGTAAGGTTACTGCAAGGCTGTAATTCATAAAATCTAATTCATTACTTATGTCTCATAATTTAGAAAAAGTTTTTGTACACCTTCATTCCAGAAGGATCCCTTCCTAAAAACTGGAATTCTAGGGCTGTATTCCACAACTTCCACTTCTTTGTTCCAATTACAAAAATATGATGTGCTAAAACAGCAGTAGCAAATTCTAACATGTTTCCTTTCCTTTTGGAGTTCAGGAGTCAACAGTCTTGGAAAATCTTGGCACTACTCCAGTTCACTTTTTTTTTTGTTTTATTGGTTATAAGTGCAGACACGGAAGTTGGAGCCAAAAGCATCCCCCCCAAATGTCACTGTAAAAGAGCTGTACCAGGACAGCTTTCAGGATGGAGCTTTCTGAGCCTCCAGGAGTTTGCTCTAGCTCCATGTCATCCATGAGGAAAACCCCTCCAGCAGTTCGAGCTATTTCTGAAGTATATTCTCCCTTTTTCCCATGAAACTGTTATTGCTGGTCAAATAAACTCACAGGGAATTAAAAAACTACTTCTAAAATTACCAACTTCTTTTTCACTTTCAGCTGCTCCTGTTTCCCCTATTTTATCTGCTGCTGAACTTGCCTGTTCAACAGAGCAATCCCTTCTCAGTGTAAACCAATACTGCCTCAGCAGCAAAGCTGCTGGGTATTAAGTACAGAATGATGGAGATAATTTTTAATCAGGTTAGCGCTTTAATTACTATAAATTAGATTTTATTTTCCTAAGCAAGCAAAGGGAATTATTTGGGCTATTTAAAACAGGAACTCTTTAAACAGTCCAAGTAATTTAGAAAACAGATAAGCATTTTCATCTTTGTTCTGATGTGACAGTAACTCTATGCCTTGAGGAGCCTTTTTCTGTGAAAATAGGTCTCACAAACGCCATGAAATTGAATTTAATGCTCATTGATACCAAGCCTGCTAAAGTCAAAAGCCCCCTAAGATTAGGCATGAAAACAAACAAACAAACAAAAAAACCCAAACAAAACAAAACAAAAAAGTAACCTACTATAGGGAGAATTCAGTACATAAACCAGTAACTCCTGCCCGGGAACCCCTGGTCTATCTTTTCATGGGATTAAGCCCTGTAAGCAGTGCATTATCCTCATATCCAACACTTAAGATTCCCTTGACTGGATCTCTGCACCCCTATACCCTCTTTAATCATACCTGAGTTCAGAAAATGCAATTCCCAGAACAAATTCTTGTGTCATCCAAGCCAGATTTAATGAGCAAAACGGTTTTATCTGGAAACATTTCAACAGGTGCAACTTCTGACAACATAAAAACACTTTGCAAAAGGCACTGCTGATCTGCCAGTAACACATTTTACTTAGAAATATCCTACACTTAAATCTTTTTTGTGCAAATTAGATGTTGAAAAGATATTTTTCCCCTCAAAATGCTTATCCAAAGCTTGCCTAAGTGTAAGACTAATAAAGCCTGCCCCTTAATTTAAAGATAAGGGCCACATAATGGACACGAAAAACAAATGTGTGATGGGTTTGTGTGACAGAAGGCATGACAAACACCTTGTCACAGCTTCATACAGAAATCAGATGGAAATGTTTCACATCTGGATAATGGGAAACCTGGATCTTCGGCAAGCAAGACTTTGTCTTCCAGATAAAGTAACCCTAAGTCTCAGTTTTATGCCCTCTGGTTTGTTTTATAAATGGAAATAACAGATAACATTCTGAAGGTATAGAAAATGAGATGTCCCAGCAGCTTTCTTAATTGGTCAAGACTGTTCTGGACTTTAATTTATTTGGCATGGTGCACTGTTAACTGAACCTTTGGAATACAAACAGGGTGGGAGCAGAGAGGACTTTAAAGCTCATATCATTCAAAACAAACCTGTAAAACAAAGTGAAAGGATGGAGACAAAGTGATTCATAAACTGAGAAATGACTCCTCAGGTGTTAGTCTTTGCCTGGATTCTGCTAATCAGTAGTGTTGCCTTTGTTGTCCATCTTGTTTCCTCCACCCCCACCCTCTTTGGGGGAGTCAGTAAAAAGATTCTGTGAAAACCCCTCCATTTACAGTAAATCTGAGGATGTGAAAATTCAGGAAACTTCTACTTTCTATGTAAACCTCCTGAGAGGCAGAAATGCTCAGAAGAGACCCTGCAGTGGAGTAATTTTTGGAGCTCTGCTATTAAGAGATGGCAGGGATGCTCTTGGCCTCAGGTGGGTGTTGGTGCTGTTGTGAGTAACTGGACTTGAGGCACAGAGTTAGCTGAACTCACACAGTTACTGAGGGGATTGCAAGAAGCTGAGGAGGCCCAGTGAGTAACTCTGGCAAGCTGAACATAGTTTTTGTTTTTACTTTCACAATGATGCATCAAGGAGTATCTGGGGTATTTCATATCTGGGCTGAAAAGGATGTGTAATCAATAGACAGACTGTAACAGTATATCATGATCCTCTTGTATGTTTAAATATTAAACCCTTCACTATCTTTAGAGTAGGAGCTCTCTGCCTTACAAGCCCTCTCTGTGATCCTGGGATTCCATTTCAATTCTGAGAGTGACAATGACAAAGCTTTCCTCTGTCCTTCCATGCTCGTGGTGTGTTTAAAGCTCTCTGTTACATTTCTGACCAATGTTTTATTAAGAGATTTTCTGAATGTTACTCATGATCAACTGAATTTGAAAGAATACAATATTTCTATTGTGTAATAAAAGAGGATAATTTTTATAGGTTTTATATATTAGGTAATCAGCTTCACAGATGATCAAAGATTAACTTTAAATGGATGCTGCTAAGAAAGATCTTCAGTCTTAAATCAGCTTTTCTGCTTTAAACCTTTCTCTTTAATCCTCAGCTTCAAGTAATTTTATCAATAGATACAATTGGAAAATCTTCTAAACTACAAAAATATAATCAGATGACCCACAAGGTTATATTTTCTTTTCTTGAGATAACTGTAAAAGAGCATGCTTTGCCTTCTTATAAGCTGCACTGTACCTCAGCAATTATATAAAATTATTAATAAACAAAATCTGGATTATTTTAAAAAACAAACTGAACCAGCCTATGGCCTTTTTCTCAGTTGCATAATATTCCAGAGACATTTCTATGTCAGGATCTGAGAGTGACAATGACAAAGCTTTCCTCTGTCCTTCCATGCTCGTGGTGTGTTTAAAGCTCTCTGTTACATTTCTGACCAATGTTTTATTAAGAGATTTTCTGAATGTTACTCATGATCAACTGAATTTGAAAGAATACAATATTTCTATTGTGTAATAAAAGAGGATAATTTTTATAGGTTTTATATATTAGGTAATCAGCTTCACAGATGATCAAAGATTAACTTTAAATGGATGCTGCTAAGAAAGATCTTCAGTCTTAAATCAGCTTTTCTGCTTTAAACCTTTCTCTTTAATCCTCAGCTTCAAGTAATTTTATCAATAGATACAATTGGAAAATCTTCTAAACTACAGAAATATAATATAATCAGATGACCCACAAGGTTATATTTTCTTTTCTTGAGATAACTGTAAAAGAGCATGCTTTGCCTTCTTATAAGTTGCACTGTACCTCAGCAATTATATAAAATTATTAATAAACAAAATCTGGATTATTTTAAAAAACAAACTGAACCAGCCTATGGCCTTTTTCTCAGTTGCATAATATTCCAGAGACATTTCTATGTCAGGATTTAAGGCCAGGGTGTGCAGTCCCAGCACACGTGTCCAGGACTCATCAGCTTCAAGTAATTTTATCAATAGATACAATTGGAAAATCTTCTAAACTACAGAAATATAATATAATCAGATGACCCACAAGGTTATATTTTCTTTTCTTGAGATAACTGTAAAAGAGCATGCTTTGCCTTCTTATAAGTTGCACTGTACCTCAGCAATTATATAAAATTATTAATAAACAAAATCTGGATCATTTTAAAAAACAAACAGAACCAACCTATGGCCTTTTTCTCAGTTGCATAATATTCCAGAGACATTTCTATGTCAGGATTTAAGGCCAGGGTGTGCAGTCCCTCCCAGCACACGTGTCCAGGACTCGTTAGGGCTGCACTGACCATGTCCTGCGCCGTGCTCAATGCACCTGGACAGGAATGGGAGGCAGCCAAGACAGCCAGCTCCACCAGTTACCTCATCTACAGCATAAATACTTATGCAGTGGCAGAAATGGCACCCAAATGAAGGATAAAAGATTTTTTTCTGAGATGGTTTGCATCACCTAAGTTTTTCTGAGTAATCTTATTTTTGCTGTTTAATACCTAATTATCTTGCTTTAAACTTATAGTCTTCTGTATCATTACACTTAGAGGAGAGCAAAGGGTATCTACAGTGTACAATTTGCTCACCCATCTTTTTTGATCAAATTGCTTCTGGAAATGCCATCTCTCGGTGAAACTCAACAATTCCAATCACAGGAGCTGAACCCCACTTTAGGAATCAGATCGTTAACTCAGCTGCATTGGTATAAATCTGGAGTACTCTGAGTTGCATTACTCAGTTTATGCTGATTCACTCAAGCCAATCCCAACCTCAGCATGCTCCAAATATCTAGCTTAGTAAGGAAGTGTTAAAACCACATTTGATATGAAAACATTCCCTGAGATCCTTGCCAATTGGTGCAGTATCATATCCAAAATAATGAATGATAAAGGCAATAACAGCAAAATGCTATCACTGCTGAAAAAAGTCCACATAAAATGAGAAAAATTGATCATAGGAAGTGTAGTGAAAGGAAAGAAAATGACTGGAATTTTGACAACATTTTATGCCAATTTTAATTACTTTTAGCCTTGCTGACAGCAAGTAAAAGGTAAACAGTTTTAAAATTAAAATGTCATCTTTAAACCTCAGTATTCTTGTTTATCAGATTGGGTGATCTGATTTTACTGGTATTTAAATTGCATTTGCAGATACCAACCTATGGCCTTTTTCTCAGTTGCATAATATTCCAGAGACATTTCTATGTCAGGATTTAAGGCCAGGGTGTGCAGTCCCTCCCAGCACACGTGTCCAGGACTCGTTAGGGCTGCACTGACCATGTCCTGCGCCGTGCTCAATGCACCTGGACAGGAATGGGAGGCAGCCAAGACAGCCAGCTCCACCAGTTACCTCATCTACAGCATAAATACTTATGCAGTGGCAGAAATGGCACCCAAATGAAGGATAAAAGATTTTTTTCTGAGATGGTTTGCATCACCTAAGTTTTTCTGAGTAATCTTATTTTTGCTGTTTAATACCTAATTATCTTGCTTTAAACTTATAGTCTTCTGTATCATTACACTTAGAGGAGAGCAAAGGGTATCTACAGTGTACAATTTGCTCACCCATCTTTTTTGATCAAATTGCTTCTGGAAATGCCATCTCTCGGTGAAACTCAACAATTCCAATCACAGGAGCTGAATCCCACTTTAGGAATCAGATCGTTAACTCAGCTGCATTGGTATAAATCTGGAGTACTCTGAGTTGCATTACTCAGTTTATGCTGATTCACTCAAGCCAATCCCAACCTCAGCATGCTTCAATCAACTCCAAATACCCAGCTTAGTAAGGAAGTGTTAAAACCACATTTGATATGAAAACATTCCCTGAGATCCTTGCCAATTGGTGCAGTATCATATCCAAAATAATGAATGATAAAGGCAATAACAGCAAAATGCTATCACTGCTGAAAAAAGTCCACATAAAATGAGAAAAATTGATCATAGGAAGTGTAGTGAAAGGAAAGAAAATGACTGGAATTTTGACAACATTTTATGCCAATTTTAATTACTTTTAGCCTTGCTGACAGCAAGTAAAAGGTAAACAGTTTTAAAATTAAAATGTCATCTTTAAACCTCAGTATTCTTGTTTATCAGATTGGGTGATCTGATTTTACTGGTATTTAAATTGCATTTGCAGATATATTATTCCACTATTTCCAGTGCAGTTACTCCTGATTTGTAGAGTGTAAGAGAAAATACAATCCTACACTCTTTGTTTTGACAGTGTGCATATTTTTCCATGCAATTTAAATATCAAATGCTTTTTCCTCCGTATTCATCGGTCACATCTCATGAAGTTGGTAAATACTTCACAACTCCAGTAAACAGCACAAGAGGCATTTGGAAGAAAAACTACACATAATCATTAAAAAGACAGAGCATAAAAAACTACCAGAGCTGCAGGGCAGCAGTAACGTTACAGACAAACTCTACCTTTGTACTCAGTAATAAAAATAAAACCAGATAAAAACTGTCACACCTTGTGCTATGAAGGCTCAACCTGCAAAATCAAACTGCAAAGAAATTAATAGACATGGTTATAAACTGCTCTAGAAAAGGCTACAGAGCCCACTTACACATTTTAGGTTAAAACATTTAAGATGGATGTTACAAACCCTGTGTTTCTAAGAAGAATAAATAACGTTGGGCTGAGACAAATTCCTGACTGAAAAATAAATGCTCTTTGTTGTGTATATCAGAAACTGACAGGTACCAATTGATGAAGATTTCATATAGTGAGAGAGCAACTAAATGTTTCAGCTGAATATTTTTAACCTCATGTAATAACAAATTTAAGAAGCATCACTGACAAGGAAAGTAGAGGAATGGAGGCTTCCTCTCAAGGCCATAGTGCCTTGTGTACATGAAGAAAGAAAGATCATCTTGCAAGAGTTCTTCAGGATGTTCCTCACAGAACACTTTTCCCTGCTCAGTTTTGAGACTCTCAAGTACCAAGAGGATCAACTGTTTCACGTAGGAGATTCCTTCAGAGCCTACTAGCTCTCACTGTTGGAAAGTTTTTCCTGAGATTCAGCCTCAATTTTCTGTTTATTTCTTCCCATAATTCTAGGTATATGGTTCTTATGGCTCAGCAGTGTAATCCAGGATCAATATCTTAGTCTTGCCTTTTACTCATTTACTGCCTTCTTATAATTTACAGCCTGCAAAACTCTCTAAGGAGATACTCAAGTGACCAATTGAAGAAGAGGCATTTCCATGCCTTGGCACTGTTACCTGAGGAGAAAGAACCTGTGACACATTACTGCTCTGACTCTGAGTAGCATGAAATTTTTTTTTTTTTTTTTTTTTGTGTTATAATACACATCTAGGGCTAAATTGGACTCTGGTTCCCCTTATCTGAGCATGTTAGGAACAAAAACACTTAGCAGCAGTTCCTGGAGCTATTGGGATGACTCAGAGCAGACACATAACATTTAATTTGACTTAAACTTGAATCAGCACCTGAAACAAACTCAGGCACTCAGAAAGTTTTAAATTCTCCCTCATAACTTTCAGTGTGGCAATTTTTCTTTATCTTGTCCCACCCATCCAGTGTCAACTGACGAAATCACAGAAACAATAAAGGTGCTATGGCAGCTGCTTTCATTTATTCCTTGCTTATTTCTTGAATCCCATCTTGATGGTGAAGAGTATGTTGGATTACAAGGAAATACAAACAAAAGCACAACGGTTACAATTATTCATTCTGCTGTCAAGTATAGAAATCAGGGACTAAAGCCAAAGACTTGTGAGGATTCTTGTGCACAACTTGTATGTTTTTCTGAAGTTTGTATTATCACATGAACTGGTGACTAAGCAAGTCTACACCATGTCATATTGGTCTCACTGACCCTCTGCATGCTGTTTTATCCTTTCCATCAACAACAAAGTCATCCTTAATAGAAACCTAGATTAATTATTAATGCTATGTGAGTAAATAAAAATGGAAACCTGGGTTCCTTTTTCCAGACCTAACATTTTTAGCCTAACACTAAACATCTTGTACTGTAGCACTTTATTTGTTAAAGCGTAATATGGTTCCAGTGCACGCTTCAAGCATTCTGTATTCACCCATACTTAAAAAGCAAATAAGATAACTAAGTTTAAAACAGTCCAATAAAAATCCAGTTCTTTTAAACAAAGAGCAAAGAAAATGTCAGTGAAGATGAGCTACACTTTTGGTTTATTAAAGCTAGATTTGATTTTAACCTGTTAAAATTTCGGCCTGTTTGACCTGGACAATTTGGTGTGGGGCCAGTTCCTAACTGCAAGAGAAGAACCTACAGATTTATCCAGACAACACATTGCCACTCAGCTTTTCCAAAGCTTCAAACCTGTGTGCTCCATCAGCAGTTTATTTCTCACTGACTCTTCCCAGCACTGCTGTTTTTCTGCACTGTAAAACTCACCTGCCAGCTCTGAGGATGTCAGCCTCCAGCAGGGCTCCCTCCCTGCCTCGCTCCTGCTGTGTATCCCCTTCCCTCTCCCATTCCCCCCACGGAAAAACATTGTCATCAGGTATCCACACTCTTCAGGGCAATAGAAACAGCATTACTGCTTTGATACTGGTATTTAATAGCTCTGTGGAGCAGTGCAGACTGGAAACAATGGAGCTGTGTCCTGGGAAGTTGTGGTGCTTGCTCCTCCTCTGCTGCATTATCTGCATTAATCTGCTCCGAGGATGCAGGAGGAGACAAAAGGACTAGGCAGAGCTCATGCTTCTATTTTAACCCTCCTAAGAAGGTATATTGCCCCAGTCTAGGAATTTCTGAGGATCTCAAAAGGTCCTCCTATCAGAAAACCAAATCATCCATAAAGCTTTGGGTTCAAAACAGATGGAAGGACAGGCCCTGTGCTCCTTATTTGTAAGAGGGAATGGGAAAAATTTGGCAAAACCAGTTTTGGACAGCTTTTTCTCACATATTTCCCTACTTTAGCCTCAACTCCAAAGGACATAATGTGACCCTTAGATTTTATTCAGGCATCCCAGGGTAAGTTTGTGTTGTATCCAAGTGAGAACCCTCCCAGAATATCAAAGTAAAACTTTTGGGTGTTTTGCTTTTTCCAAGAGAAGCTATGGGAAACAAATTAGGCTGAGCAGCAGCCTTAGGGAGCCTGACTGCAGGGAGTTTTGTGAAACCAGCCAAGATACTGCTGTTAGCTCTGTAAATTCCATTATATAACCCCTGAACCCTGTTTTAATTTTTGATGATGTGTTGTGGCCTCCACAAAGCAGCTGCTCACTATTTGTGTTTCTCCTATGCCTGGGGACTGCTAACATGGATTGGGCATCACAGCTATTAAACCAGGTGTTATGAAATATATAAAGCTATTTCCCAAAGAGAATTGCTTCCATCATTTTTATTTTTTTTTTTTTAACAATCGTTAAAATTCTTCCTGTAGCTACCTGCCATCTCAGCTCACTCTGGAAATGCATTTCTCAAGCTGATGCTTCAGACACCTTTAAAGGACAGCCTGCAGAGGAGCACAAAGAAAGTGAACAAAGATCACAGGATTGAAGATTTTACATGTTCTTCTATTAGTATAAATCTGGGTAACCTTAATGTCCATTGTGCATGCACTGGTGTACACATGATTTCAGCCCCTAATGCTTTGCTTTGCTCCCCTTTCCTTGAACATGCTGGGCAGCAACACTGCTGAGACTATTCTGACTTCACAGCACTGCAAAAGCCACGACTATGGCTAAATTCAACTTTTTTATTTAACTTTTTTTTTTTAATAATCTGTGCATATATAAAGAAGCTATACCTGTATAAATGCATAGGAAAGCATCCCAATATAAATTTATACTGAAAAATAACCTTGATAAAAACACACTGGCTTTCTGAGGAACCACTGATAAAAAATACATATAAATGATGCAATGGCTAAAACACATGACTAAGTATATGTTGCTTTTCAAAACAGTAATTAGAAATGAAGCCTTTGTAAACACCTGCTTGGCTGCTTGAAGATCATTTCATAAAGAGTCTGATGAAAAAAGTTCAGATGAAACTGGAAGGGCTACACAGGTAACACACAGCCAGTTCTACTCAGAAAGGAGTATTTCCAGAGGAGGCTACTGGATGAACCACTGTTGACATTTTTATGTTCAGAATTCCAATTAATTTTGCTCTTTATGGATGAAATGCTTATTTTTAAAATGGATAAAAATAAGAATATTCATCTGCTGCCGAAGTGTCATGAGCATAGCAAACCCCAGGGGTACAGGCCTCTGGCTTCAGCTCATCATTTCAGAACTCTACGACTTTCCACAACTACCTGTAAAGTTTTACACTGCCCAACTTATATAGTGGTGGCTTTTATTTTCCCAATTCAGCTCTGAAAAGTTCCCAGTAATCCTAATTTCTCCTCTTTCTTTCTCTTTGGTTTCATTTTTTTAAATCTGCTATCATCACATGTTGTGGCAGCTGTGTACTGTGTAAACTCACAGCTTTATTTCTGATTTTTACACAGGACTGTCAAGACAAATCTGCTCAGGAGAGCACTGATTTGCCACTGGTATCTCAGGGCATGCCACTGGCTTTACAGTGAGAAAAAATTCCTTTATCCCGTATAAATATGAGAAACTCTCTTGGCTTGGTTGGATTATAAGGGACTGATCATGCAGGTGAAAAGGGATTCTTTATCAGAAATATTCTTAGAGTCCAATGTGAGGGGCTCACCTGCTGTGGAGAGAGGTTGGAGGAAGCTCTTGAGAACACAATAAGAAATGCACCTTGAAGGACCATCTGTGCAGGTGGGGAGTGTGTTTTTAACATGGAACATTCTCAGCTGTGGGACTGGTGAGCTCCCGGGCGGACACAGGCTCCCTTCTGTCCAGGGACCTGGATGTGAGGTTCACAAGGGGCTTTCACTTGGCAAGTTATTTACTCGTGCTTGTGGTGTTCTGCTCTGGCAGTGGGAATGGTGTTGTCATTAGGTGATTGAGCATGGTTAGAGAGACCAGAAGTTGTCTTCCAGCTGTCACAAAGTCTGGATATAAGGGGAAGACTCCTGCTAGTGGAGTGTTGGTCCTGGGTCTCTAAGCTTCACTGAAAATAGGTGAAATGAAGGAAAAAATGGACAATTATCCCACATATGGTTTTTCCATTGAGCTTCTCCTGATGTTTCTTCACACAGCAGATGCAGCCTGAATGAAACCAGAATGCTGTGTAAGGGGTGGGTAATAGCTCTGTTCTCCCAAATCTATTACTGCTCTTCCTTAATTTCTCCTCTGTTTTTCATAAGACCTTCTTTATATTGTTCTACATTCGAGGCCAGAGTTATAAAAGCTGAATTGCTGATTAAGGCCTATTTTGCCTTTTCCAGCTCTGCATTGTGTCTTTAACCTTGCTCCAAGACAAAGCCCGGCAGAAACAACCTCTGCAGGGAGTGCTCAAAGAGCTCCTGGCACAGGGGCTGGAGGGAGCTGGGATTCCACCCTGACAGGTTTCTGCCAAGGCTGCACACAAGCACAGGAGCAGCAGGACACTTGATATAGAAGCTTTATACTGGACTACTCTGCTAGTCAAGCTTCTGCCTTGAGAAACAATTCCAAGAGCTCAGTGAAGTTCTCCACACAAACAGCAGAACTTTTTCATGGGCACTTCTTCTGCCAGCATGTCTGGCCACCTAAAAAAACTTTTTCTGTAGTTATCTGAAAACACATACTGTCTTTCCTTTCCTGTTTGTTTGCACTTCCGTGAACTACATCTGTTCTCCAGATTTCTTCATAGCCTTCTTTTTTAAAATATAAACATGAGGAGTATGAAATATAAACACTGCCTTGACATTCTGCTTTCTCTCTGATGGTCCCACCTTCTCTAGTCTGGAACATGTCTCTTCTAGAACAACATATTTATTTCTGACAGAGCTTTCACCATATTTAATACAGAAAACTGCAAATCTGTCCTGTTCAGGCTCATAACATCAGTGTGGCTATTTTTAAATGGGCTAAAAGTGGGATGGTGGGGATGTGCATCAGGTTCCCCAATTTTAGACTGGAATATTAGGAAAAAGTATAAAATGGGCAGAATGTGCTGCTCTAGAAATGCCTGTATTTCCAAGAAGACAGGTTTGCAAGTGCCTCTCTGATCAGCAAATCAGTCAGTTGTCTACCAAAGAGAAGCTGAGCATAAACCAATGCATTCAGTGACAGGATGAAACGACAACTGGAACAGGATCTTATGGGAATACTTTAAAAACACAGACTTCTGGCATTCCAGACAGCTGTGAGAAAATAGGTTTGGTTTGTGAATGTTCAACAAAGGTGAAGTCTGTCAGCTCAGTAATGTGACATGTTTAACTCAAACACTTCTAAATGGATTTGCACGGGGGATTTTTTAGCATAGCATTAATTCAATGAATAATGCAAACTTGTGGTGTCAGAGTAAAACTATAGCTATATATCCATGGATTTACATCAATACATGTTTATATTTAAGGGATTTCAAATAGGTTTAACTCATATTATGCGAATTAGTAATGTAAAACCTGTATTTTAACAGTTCTTCCCTGAATTTCAGAGATGTGAAATGGTTCCAACTCACTATGAACATGCAGTACAGTCAGCACACTCCTCATTTGTTAATGGAGTACTGGGCAGAAATATCCTACAGCATCTTTGGAAACATTTACATTCTCTTGACAGCATAACTTAATCCTGTTAACAAGAGGCTAGTGGCACAAAAGGCACAGTCTGTGGAAATGTAGTGTTTCACAAGCCACCAAAGATGTTTAGTTGGTGTCAGAATATTAGGTGTGGATACGTTACAGGAACATTTCAGTTCTACTCATCTGTAATGCTAAAGCACAGCACTTTATTCATAGATAATGGTATTTCTAGGTTGTGTCCTGGTGTTTCATTATTCATTTGAAAAATGCATTGAAATAAATGCAATAATCTGTTTTGGCCCTATATACACCATTATTAGTTCTGCAAATCAAAATATGCTAGAGTTAATGGAGTTTATATTAATGCTGGACCCACTCTTTCAAAATCTACCCAGAGGACTAGTTCTCCAAAGAGATATTACCAGTGGTGCCACATGTGTGTGGGAACCATGAGCACAGTAGAACAGAGTATGAAAGTATTTTTCAGAAATTTCAAGTGCACATAGATGTTGCTGCCCTGACTATCAAAAGCTGCTCATTCTTTTAATTTCCTAGAAAACAAATTGCCATTTTCACAAGTGCTGACATTCCAGCAAGATTCATTGTTCTGAAATCATAGGTGTTTAGAAGAATATTTATCAGTCATTTCCCAAATCCAAGGCCCAAGCCCACAAACACAGGAAGGGTTGTGGGATGAGTCACATATGTAAATTCAAAGCAGCTCCATTGTCCAACTAATTATTTTTCACAGCATGAACCAAGTGCATTTTGACAGGTACAAACATCCACCTCACCCAGGTGGGAGTGGAAGATGAGGCCCATCAGGGAAATGCTGCCTCACAGGTAACAAAGGGTAACTCCATTCCAAAGGAATACATCTCTCCTGATGGAATAATATTTTCCTTGCAAAACTTACAGAAGTCAGTCCTAATGCAGAACTGTAAGAAACAGTTTCTGCCATTTACTCTCTGCAGGATGTGAATTAACTTGAAACCTCTGCAAGTGTTTGGGCTGTGAAAGGAAGAAAGGAGGGGAGATGAAGCAAGAGAGAGGAGCAGCCTTGACTCCGGCAGTGAAGCATGAACATTGTTCCAATTAAGTCTACACTCTGAATTTCTGTACTGGTCCATGAAGCTGCTCTGTGCTTCACAGGAATGTTTGTGATAGACTGGGAACCACACAGGCACCTTCCCATCCCCAGCACTGAGAGCCTGTCATGAATATGCACACAGCACAAACAAAATGCCAGTGTTTGTCCCATGAGGGATGATAACCCCATCCATCTTGTGCTCTTGCTGTGGGATGCCTGGTTTTGTGTATCCTTCTTAGCTCCTGCTCCACCTGTGTGCAGGTTCCACCCTTCCTCACCCATTCCAGCAGGAATGATCCTACAGCTATATCCCAGCTCCAGCCCCAAATCCAGTCCAGGTGCCCTCTCCTGTCACCTGTCACACCAGCTCCTGGAATACTGAGAGTGACAACTGTTCTTCTAAGAAGGAGCAGACATTTAACCATCGAGGAGACTTCCATGGAGAAGCTTCAAAGCCAGCTTGGTAAATTTTAAAATCTACCCACTACACTGTAAGTAATTAATACTTCATCATCAACATAATCTGCTTGTAAAATAAGTAAATACTGTCATTTGCACCTTCCATAACCCAGCCTAAAACACTTCAGTGCCTTTAGATACCAACTGGGAACCTCTGGAAAAGCTGAAATGAGCCTGGGACAGAAAATTTCCTCTGAGGTAGAGCTGACAGCTCTCTTCACCTCTAGGTCTCTGGCTGCAAAACTCTTCAAAGTTTATACTCTCAGGCCGGGGTAGGTACCAAATAAATGCTTTGATGTCTGCCGTGCTTGTTCCCTCTATCTTACAAATATGGTGAAGGAAAACCTGGGTCAAATTAGATGTAAAATGCAGTTTTCCAAATTACACACCAGATAAACAAGGGAAACTCCCACTTGCATCAAAAGCAGTTATGTTCACCTAAGCAAAGCTGTAATTTGGTTCCTCTGTTCCCAGATACTCATTTCTTAACTAGCATCTTTCTAGAGAAAAATATTGGTTTGGAAAGCTGACAAAATAAAAATGCAAGGGGAGTTCACAGACAACACCTAACATATTTGAAAATATTAATTTCTGTCTAGTTCACAATCAGGCAGCTTATTTACATAAAAAAGTGTAAACCAAGCAATGGACGAATGCAGGTTAAACAACACAAAACAAAGTAACATATTTGAAAATATTAATTTCTGTCTAGTTCACAATCAGGCAGCTTATTTACATAAAAAGTGTAAACCAAGCAATGGACAAATGCAGGTTAAACAACACAAAACAAAACAAAAAACAAACACCAAAAACCAAACCAACAAACATAATAAAACCCAATTTAAACCATACAAAAAATTGCTAACCATTTGAAAAATGTTACAAAAAACAAACACCAAAAACCAAACCAACAAACATAATAAAACCCAATTTAAACCATACAAAAAATTGCTAACCATTTAAAAATCATATAAAGTAAAACTGCATGATGAATCACCACAAAATTCCCATTTAGAAGAATGGACTTTTTCCCTATCTTCCCATGGTACTCTGACTTTTTACCTCTGAAAGTGCTTTAATGAATTCTATAAACTATTTCCTTGGCAGAAAACTCTGTGAATGAATCACCAGAAAGGGGAAAAGATAATTTCAACATGTTCAAAATACCAGAATGAACAGACTTGCAGCTGCTCAGGTAGAATACACACAGATAGAGGAGAGTTGCTTGTTCCACAGCATGCTGGTGCTGTGCATGTGCAGTCTGGTGTCACCAGTCTGTCCCAAAGGAGGACAGAGCAGCCTTGGTGACACTGTGACACATTTCTGAGACATTCCTTGAACCAGGAGCTCTTTGGGATATTATGCCTTACAATGAACACGGAGGAGCAGGAATGGACTGACCAAAGAAGTGCAGTGAATGGAAATTAAAAAAACAACAAACCCAAGTGCTACACTTGACCAAAATTCGTTGTTTTAAAGGAATTTATTCTAGGATGCAAGATTTCAAGAGAGTGGGAAATATCCAGGGGACAAAGGCTTGCCTTTCATTGATGACCTTGGATGTTACTTCTGGTTCCCCCTGGCAACAGTCAGAGAACAGCTGGGTTTCAATAAAAGAAAAGGCAAGCGAGAGCAAGGACCAATGTTGCCAGTGAGTTTAATTACCCACTTTCATGTTTGTGTTAGCAAGTGGTTTCTGGGGTGCTGGGCTTTTTTAGTGTTAAATCCATGGGGATGTTAACACCCTGTGCTGTTGCTGTTCCTTATGCAGGGCCAAGTGTCTTTTTTAGGAACAGGATGCTCTGGCAGCTGCCCCACTCCTTGTCCCAGCCCTTGTTGCCTTCTCCTCTCCAGAAGGCTGCTAAGCCCACCATGCCATGGATTTGCCTTCCCTCAGCACCATGTCTGATATTAGCCATCAGAACAGAGTAAAATGTCCTGTATTTCAGGGAAATAACCAGGAATATTTATCAGGAAACCCAGGTTTGGCAAGCAGGTACTGTGCTTTCCATTCTTGCCCTCAAGAAATAGTCAAATTAATCACCCCATTTCCTGACAAACCCAAAAATTCTATTAATTTTACTTATGAATCCTAATACAGTAATCACTGCCAAGAATTAATTTTGGTGTTTGATGTGTGGTGAAGCTAATGTAATTTAAAATTGTAACATTGTATGATATGTAGTGACACAGGATTGATTTATAACCACAATTTAAATGAATCACATGCTCAATCACCTGGAAAGACTAGTTATGGCCAGTCAAAAAGAAAGAGATGAGACTGAAAACAACAGGGGTGTGGGTTGGAGGCAGCTGAGCTTCCCCATATTGGTTGTCACTGCTAATCCAGCCAGGAGCACACACTGGAATGCCTTTAAATCACTGTGCTTGTTGGGTGAAGACATTTTTCTTGGATATGAGCATAATAATATCTAAAAAAGGTGTTCAACCAATCTGTAAAAAAATCTACTCAATAAAAATCACCAATTTTCCACAGCTACCAGCTCACGAGAATCTTGGTGATCTGCAATCTTCAAATCAATCAGCTTTAAGGAAAGCTGGAATTGTTTCTCCTAAACAATTCAGTCATGTGATTAAAAGGAAACAGGTGTAAGATGCAAGAGTCAGGAAAGAGATTGTACTTTGGGGTTTTGTGTGATCTGAAAAGCCAACCATCTCATCTGCTGAATTCATTCTCCTTTAGGAAACATTAATCTGCACAGATGGTGAAACCCAGTAAATCTCTGCTACCAGCTGCAGAGTGGAATTTTTAATGAAATGGGAGTTTAAAGGTTTTCACAGAAAGCACTAGAATCACTCCTATTATTTCCTGTGATGCCCAAATTACTTTGACTGTTATTTGACAACTGCTGTGCTGTAAATACAACCTCCACGTGGGTTCAGTCACTGCCCAAACACCACTTCAAAAAGGCCTTTGTTTGCCAAAGCCAGACATTGAAAGCTTTCCAGCCAAAGAGAAATAGGTTATCCACTTATAACCCATTATTTGGACACTTTATTTTACCTTTCTCTGAGATTTAAAACAGTCTTGCCATGTTTGTAAACTGAAGTGAAGCCAGAGGATGAAACATAAAATAGGATTTGTAAAGAAAGGTAACACTTAAAAGCCCCATAGTCACCATCAGTTTTTCATCCTTGTGATGTAAAGATTTTGGCTGAAGAATGTATGCTAGCCATTAGATCACAACAAATCACAACAAAACACAGAAACAAGCTGAAAAAGGAAACCTGAACTAGAAGAAGAATTATAAAGTAACAGTTTGGAGCAGAGTTCCTTGCCATTACTAAGTCAACCTACAACAAAGTATGTGAATTAACAATTTTAAAATCTTTAAACCAGAGATATAGAAATTTTGCCTTGAAATTTAGGTTAAAAATGTGATTTCTTTACTAGCTGATGATACCTTTGAGAATAGTAGTAATTTCTATTAGAGAATTCCTCCGGTGCTTCTTTTTATAGGACCTTAGAATTAAAGCGCAATAAATCAGACTCACTGAGCAGGACTTTACACACATGTGCAGGACAGGTGTTCCTCCTCCTAATCAAAAATTATGGATTTGCCTTTCTGATGTTTTTTTTCTCTGCAACTCTGCCATTAAAAAGCTTTGCTTCAGGGGTTGCATGACTATGACCTACTATAGGAATATATTTAAGCCAGAGTTTTGCATTTGTATTGGAATCCTAAAGTTTATGTATGGGAAAAACCACAAACATCAATTTAGTGTAAATTTATTGAAGGTTCTGAATGAGCCATAATCCCAATCAGAAACACATTCACAACTGTGAAAGCAGTAGGAAGTTTACTTTGGCCAGAAGGACCAAATCCTGTGATAATCCCCAGGTTAGACAAAACTCTCTTCATTGCCTTTCCCTGCATTATGATGCAGGAACATGGAGAACAGAAAACAAAACAGATAAAGGGGAAGAAATCTTAAAATATAACCAAACTTACTTTGCTATTTGGTATTTTCTCTAAAAATACTTTAAACACTTTTTTTTTTTTTTTTTTTTTTTTTTTTTTTTGGGAATTGACATCTAGACCCCATTTCCAATTAGTTTATTAAGGGTCTCTTGCTAACCAGTACAGTAGAGTTCTAAATTGTTTCAAACTGAGGAAGGATAATTCAGAATATCTGTTTGTGGGAGCAGTTTCAGGCTCTGCTTCTGCCTCACCATCACAGTTACCTCAGGTATTGCAGGAAAACCAAAGTTTTGGGAATAAAAATGTATCTTGCCTTCCTATGTCACAAAATGAGGAAATTCAGACAGGGGTGAGAGTCAGTATTGTTCATGTGATTTCAGTGGGGATGAAACCTGGCATTCCAGATAGAAAAAAAAAGGACCAGGAGGTGCTTTGGAAAGTAGACAAATTCATGGCTAAATTCTGAAGTCTTTGCTGCATTAGAATGAAAACAATTGTATTTTACAGCACTGCAAATATGATGATATAAGTGAGTAAGTAAGGATTTTACCCCTGGGGACTTGTGTTTTACCTGCCTTTGTCTACTAGTTAATCTGGTCAGAACCAAATGGCCAGTAGTTTATAAAATAACCCAAGGGCAAGGTAAATAGTTTTGAAAAGAATCAAGTAAATGATTTGTATTATGTGTGTGCAGCCTCCATGGCAAAGGTGCCATCAAAGTGTTGAGTCAAACCAACTCAATCAGTTAAAGTACTGTAAAATATGAATGCAGAGGGAATAGATGAGATCTTGATGTGAATAATAAAATAGCCTATAAAGTACCTGAAATAAATCAATCTTCCTTTCATGCAGCAAATACAAAATGCAGTATATTTCATATTAACTCTGGATGACAAGAAAATCTATTCAGATGAAGATACAGTATTAGAAGTCCATTTAATCTAGTGGAGGACAATACTGTCCTAAGTGATCAGTTACTTGACAGAAGTTTAATAGTCAGAGTTTTAAAACTAATTCAGTCCTTGAGATGCAAATAAACACTTGAAGTGATTTTTGAAAGGCAAAGAAATATCCTGGCACTAAGTTCTGTTGTTGAAAATGGGATTCAAAACATTTGTAAATCTTCATTAGGTATGGAACTATGTTGAAAATATGTTCCCAGGAGTCTTGCAAAGTTTCCTCTGAAAATTCTGTAATGGGAATGGCTTTATGTTTCAGATGAAAAAGAAAAAAAACCCAACAAACCAAAACCAACCACAACAACCCCAAAAAAAAAAAAAAAAGAGGAATAGCTTTGTTTCTCTTTAATTAGTCTTTACTGTGACACTTATCTTTACAGTGCAGAAAACAACAGACTTTATGTTTTTAATTGTAATGAGCAACAAACATTTTGATGGAAAGTAAAATAAGGGGAAAAAACTCCACCAAATCTATTTCAACCCAAGAACTCCCACTAAAAGCGTCTGGCTTCACTGAATGCTCATCAGGAAAACATTCTTTTAGTTATATATAATCCACAGGTGAAATTCATGAATGAAAATTGTAACGTGTTTGGCCAAAAAAAAAAATCTATTAAAAAAACCAGTCTTGCTTAACTCAAAATTATTGAAAACTTAGAAGAATAAGCATCCTATTTTATTTCTACAAATCTTTTCTCTGTATTATTCTGACTGTATTTGAAGGTACAAATAAATATCAAAAGCTATCTAAGGATGTTGTTTACTTCATATTCATTGGAGAGTCCAAAAAGAGAAGAGTAAATGGAGAACGTTTGATTATCATAAACCTTTGTGAGAAACAATCCAAATCAGTCTCTGAGAGCTTCTTTCCCAGCCTGAAATGGGAACAGCTCGTATCCCTTTCAGAGAAAAATGAGGTTCCTAAAATACGTTTTCTATCATTAGCTTTAACTCCCATTCTGAATGTGACACCTAAAATCTTTGGCATGTTTTCAAGTGATACCTGAGGACTTTCTACCTTCCCAGGAAGCAGTCAGTTGTACTCTTCCTCTTTCAGGATGTGACATCTCCTCTGCACTCCCTGGAAAGGCACAGCACAACCCACGATGAGCAGAGCAGTCACCCTGGGTGTATCCCAGCAACTGCAGATGCAGCATATTTTTCCTGGGTGTGTTTTTCCTTATCACACCCATGCCTGCTCTGATTTGCCTTCCCAAGGAGTCAGCACAAGCCCTGCCCATATCTACAAGCAGTTCTTGCATTTTCCCACTGAGCTGCTGTGCCAGGAATGTCCTGGTTCCTCCTCCATGAGGGTAAGGAATGCCCCTCTCCCCGCTGAGCTATGATTTTAGTGGTTCAGGATTTGCCCTAGATAGCCTTGACAGGGCACAGTGGATAAAGACATTCAAGGATAAATTTGTGTTTCAGTAATACTAGTGCAAATCCAGAATTATGCTGGATTTGTGTTTATCTGAGACAAGAATGTAATGTACACAGGGTTTTTATAATGCTGATGTGATGTTCTTCCATGTATAAATGAGTAAATACCAGTTTCCTGAAAACATTGCTCTTGTAGAAATTATTAAAGGACAAGATGAAAGAAAAAAAATACCTCAGCCAACTTCTAACTGGAATTACCAACCACATCTTTTTCTGATCACTTTATCTATTAATTCTGTTTCACAGCATACAGCTTCAGTCTCAGCTGGCTACCGAACTTAGATTATTCCTTTCATATTTTGCCTTCATGGAAAACACTGCCTCAAGGTCTAATTTATAAATGAGAAAGACTGTGCTGCAATTCTCAGCAATAAACAGCAAAAGTGTTGTCTATGTGAAACCACTGCAAAATATTAAATACTCGTTCATTAGACTGTAAGTTTGCTTCAATTTACATCTATCGGAATACAGCTGGAGAGCAAGACTGAGCTCAACTCGTGACTGAAGGGGATGTGCTAAGCCCAGCAGGCTGCAAGCCCTTGCAAGTCAAGGCAGAACCCTGAAGGAGGAAGCAAGAGACAACGGTGTGCGTGGTATGTTTTGTTTTTGAGAAATCATGCAGGACCGTGAGTGCCGGCGCGAGTCTGTGCAAAGCTATGATTAAGCAATGTCACTAGTAGACATGAATGTTGTGGTTCGTGCTATTTTCAGTTATAGCTGAAAAGGTATGTATACTGAGCTTTGTAATCAATAAATCAGCTTCATGCATGCGAACCATGGAGTCCTCGTCTCTATCAATCACTGTCAGACACCCATAGAAAATTACAATCTTCTGTGAGGGTTATTGGCCTGTGACATATTTATCTGCCATGCAGTTTGTGTTAGCAGGTAACTGAAGTCTGACTCACACAAACAGCCATGGTATCTACTACTATAACTGTCAGGAAATTGGCGCTGGAAAATAATAAATGCAGCTTTATTCACTGCATTTGATAGGAACACCCACAAGAATCTGCACAGATTTATCAAATGTCGCTCCATTGGACATCTCATCCTGTTTTAAAGAAAATACTCTTGAAGATCACAAAGTTTAGTAAATTATAATTGCTAAAAAAGGCTGTTTTGTTTTAGACAGCTCATCATTACCAAAGCAGTGCTATTTGTGGAACAGAGACTCCCTGGCACTACAAATGTTGTGACTCATAATACTTGTCTTCTAACCTCTCCCTTGAAGTGGCTGAATGTTCCAGCCTCAGGCATTCTTGTTAGGAAAACTCTGTGAAGTGTGCTGGGGAAAGTGGAGGCCATGACACCATTGAATAGAAAAAAACCTAACCAAAACAAAATAAAAACCAAACCAATACAATAAATTATGAAACGGGAAATTGAAGTAGTAGCAAGAGAGGAAAAATAAGCTGGGAATAAAGGGGGATTCTTGTGGGGCTGGAAAGGAGGAGAGGACTGTCATCAAGAACCTCCACAGTGATTTGAAAAAAGACATTTTGCTGCTTTTATCCCAAGCAATTACTCAGGAACCATCTCCTGTTAAACCACATGTGAGACAAAGAAAGCCACCCAAAGCATTAAAAATGAGAAGCAAAGATCTGTTTGGTGGACAAAACCTCCCAGCGCTCGCAAGGCAAGGCAAAAGCTTTTATTTAATGTTGTGGCTTGTTGAACACAGCTGATGTGTTGTTGTGCTTACAATAAACAGCTTTTGGGGTTTTCTGATGCCTCAGATTTGCTTCAGTGTGTTTAACCACCTGCAAAAGCTGTTTATTGCCTTTTATACTTCCCCCATCATGACCATTATCCTTTAAGTATGAGGCTTTATGGCGAGCCTAAGCAGGGCAGGGTACACAGCACCATCAAAGCTATGTGCAAGCACAGATGAAATAAATCCATGTGAAGACTACAGACCATGGAAGTAGAAAGATAAACTACAATAATGCAGTGCAATGATTTCACAGGCACTCTGCTGATTGTTTAAAATGCACCCTTGTTTACTGAGAGCCACTCTACAACCCCATCTGCAACTGCCAAAGGAAGATGTATGCATTCCAAGAAAATTATTAGGGATTGTGAGAGACAAAGTCAGAAAGGCTCGTAAGGGGCATTGTGTGTATTTTACTTCAAAAGGCTTTAGCTAAGGTGCTTTAAAACAGCTGCAAGCATAAAAGAGCAGAACACTGAGAAAGTATTTAAATGAGAAAATGTGATATTACAGAGAGCACTTTGGCAACAGAGAAGCACTACCTGCACTTGCAAGGAATCTTTTCTATAGAGACACCAAGACCAAGAGAAGATAATCAAGGCTTTATAGGGTAAAAGAAGTTGCAGGAAGTAAAAGTAAAATGTTTTACTTCCTGCAACAGGCAGAGATAGAAAGATGGTGCATTCAATGCAAATCTTTATTTTGCAAGTATTTTTACTTTGGTCAATACATCACAATATCAAGGTATGCAGGAGCTGGGTTCAAGAACAAAGACTAAAAGTGGAGTCCAGCATAACATCAAACAAAGCAGTGACAGACACATCTCCCTACTGTACAAAAACTCCAGTCTCACTAGAGTTCCTGACTTCTGTGTAACCCTGTAGCCCACAGAATATAGAGAAGAAAGGCTTACTGGAAAATAAAGCTGACATAAATAATGTATTGAATGCAAAGGCCAAATATCCTACCTTGTCTTTAATGTCCTGAAATATTTCTCCATATAAGACATTTTACAGCTATTGACAAGAAGTTTGACAATTCTCACTCAGTAGAAATTATGAATTTACTATTCCTCTGTGTGGTTTGTTTTCCTTTTTTTTAATACCTTCCTTTTATTTAGAACTTTGTCTGTTAAGTGGCTTTTCCAAGGAAAATTCAAGTGACTATGTTACTTTTCCATCAGGCTAATTAATTAAATCATGGTATTTAACTCAGTAATCATTTTTTAACTTCCAGTGATTTCTCAAGACAACACTCACCATGTTCTACTGCAGAAACATAGACATGATAATTAAAATTATATTAAAATAATTACAGCTTCACTACATTATGCCAGTTTTTTATGCACTAAACTATTTTCTGTTTCAAATATGTCTGGCAAAAATCAGGGGTTTGTTACTCCTTAGCAGTATTTGTGCTACTTAACATTTTGTTGTGGTTTAAAGGACAGGTGTCCACCAAGGAAGGCAGAAACCTCCCTTGGAATGGAAAATGTGACCCCCTTTCCTCTAAATTATTATAGCTTTGAAATTATGGGGCTTTCAGGCAAAGATGTGGGAAAAGGAATAACAGTTCTTTACTATATATGTGTATATGTATCTGTCTGTATAACAAGGCAAACAAACAGCAGCAGCAGCACCAAAGAGAAGCACGGTCGCCCTGATTTTTAAAGATTTTCTAAGCCTTCTGATGTTCGCATTCTTGCAGCAAACTTTCTCACGGACTTTCTGTAAACATCTTATTGTTTTGCATTCTTTTATGGAAGAGCAGAAACCTGACAGACCGTTGGTTTGTCCAGCGCCACCGGAGAGGCGGCACTTTCACCCTCCAATCCACTGTCACCTTCAGAAATCTATAAATGTTGGGAGTCAGAAAATAAACTTCCCTTTTTCCTGCCCTGGGAGCAGCAGCGTGCCTGCGTGGTGCTGTCTCGTGTCCTGCAGTGAGGAAGCGTGGGTGCAGCGGGGCCTCTCTGGGCCGCAGGGCCCTTCCCCGGCCTGCAGCCCTCCTCATGGCCGGCAGGGCCGGGGGAGCTGCGTGTGGGGAATGGCGGGCGGGTGTAGGAATGTGCTTCCTAGTGTGATAAACAGGTGTGATTCGTGCTGATAAAATTGAAACAGTAATCAATATGGATGTAGTAATCAATATTTGGAGATAACAAAATGGTTAAAAAGGTAAAAAGCTAGGAAAGAGGAGGGGAAGGGTCCACCCCCCCATTATCTTCTGCAGATGTTCGAGGCAGGAAAAGGAGTCAGATAAAGCTTGCTAAAATTAACTGAAAGAGGGAAAACTTGGGTGGAAATCAGAAATATGTTAATTTACGAGATTTATTATATTGGCTCATATAATTTTAGTTTTGGCATATATGATAGTAGCTTGGTGCGCATGTGTAACCCAAAGGTGAAATACGTCCGTATCTCTTTGTTTTTATTGTCTCATATTGTCCTAATCTCAACTGTTCAAACTTTATTATTCTGATTATATTACTACTATTAATCTTTTAAAATTTCAAAACCAAGTGATTGGCGTTTTTCACACTAAACACTAGAGAACATCTAATTAGATAGAAGCCATAAAGTTCTGCTTGATCAATCAGGTAGAAAAGAACAGAACAAAAGAGAAGAGGGGCTTTTGTGAAGTGTTTCTACTAGGAGCAGACCTCTGCACCTGGCTCGAGTTTTTCTGTTTGCTATTTTGCCTTTTATTAAACTATTTTTGTTTCAAACACCACAGCAAAAGCCATCCTGCTTATTTTATTCCGCCAAAGCAATAGCTGAGCTATCCTTGGGTGTATTAAGTGTTTTTCGAGGGCTTATGAGAACTGGCCCGAGAAAAACAATTTAATAGGCGGGCTGGCGGGAGAGACGGGAAAGGGGCTTCCTTCACAAACACACAGGTGTAGCTGGTCCCGGTGCCCTTCCGGATGGCGAACTGGAATGTAGCAGGAACCTCGGAGCAGCAGCTGAGATGCCACAGGTGGGTGTTATGAATAAAAAGTTATCTATTTTTGTTTAAGGTTGCAGAGTTAAAACCGGTTGGACCGGTTGCTGTTAAGTTAGCTTCATTGTTAAGAGTTCTTCTTCAATTGCCCGTTAATGGTTGGTGATTAGCCATTGTCCTCCTGATGCCTGCCCGGGAGCACACCTGGACACAGCAGCACCAGGAAAATAGGAGTGGCCTGAGACCTCGTATGCAGATGAGAAATGCATTGCTCCAAATCTTCCCGTTTTCCAGGAAAACCCCTAAAAACAATGAGCCAACATAGAATTAGGGGACCTAGGGGATCTCTAAGGATGGGCGCGTAGTCCAGTGCCTGCTTGGATCCTTTTTGCTTCTCACCCTAACCTAAGGATGTTCACTAGGGAGAGGACCCGAAGTGTTGGACCAAAAAGCAGGAATCTGCCAATCTCCCGTGAGGACGCAGTCCCCAGCTCTGCCTGCAGACCAGCGGACAAAGCTGCATCATCATCCTCCTCCTTCGTGCCCATCCTGGGAGCAGTGGCGGCGTGGGCACGACCCGTCGATTTCTCCCCACCTGAGCTGAATTTCTTTAATAAAGGCATTAAAAAGGAGAAAGATCTCCTGCCCATTTATTTCAAGTATGAGTGAAAGACATAATGCTTGTAATACATTACTATGTTGCACAAAGTTGCAAAAATAATTAAATAATCTTGATTGTTAAAGAAAAAGTTATATCAAGTATATTTTACTGTGCTTCTTAGATGATCAGTTGAATTAGTAAGATAAAAATTATGACATTTAAAGCGAGAAATATTGCAGATGCTAAATTACTGATTTAAATATTAAGTCAGTAAGGGTTTCCATAAATTCCAATCCATTACGAAAAATGTATTTCTAGTAAATGCTTTACCCATTCATCTTGTCAAATACACTGAAAATTTTTCTCGCACCTTTAATTTATGATGCATTTGCTTTGAGTCTGAACTGCTTTATATTCAAGAAACAAGGGGGAAAATTAATTTCATTAAACTGCGAGCATCTAAAAGCTAGTTTTTTCTAACCAAGAAAAGCAGGCATTTCCCCAGGCCATCCGTAGATGCCTGTGTTAAGCAGATGAATATGAGTTAATGTTTCTGGAGAGAAGTCAGGATTAAAGCAGCCAGGTTCTGTTCAACAGACAGACTAAAGGCAGTGCTGGCTGACAGAGCTTTCTGTCAGTCTTGCATAAAGCAATTCATGGCTTCATCCAGCTCAGCCTCTCATGGATTTTGTGTTGAAAAGGAAAAAAGAGGGTGTCCCTGGAACACAGTCGGTGTTCAGACAATTCTCACTGACGGAGTAGTTTTTGTGGAAGTGTCCAATGAATGCACACAAAATCAAGATGTTGAATTTTTGGTTAATGAAAAGCCCTAAGCAGCCACGTCCTTTGCTCGCTCAAAGACTGTATCCTGAAGTCACCAAAAAGCCTAGTGACAACTCAATTTTATTCAACTAACTGAGACTGCAATGTGCCCACAACACAACCTATGTATTACAACTAAGTGACAATTATCAGCCACAACTGGCCACCTTTAGATGGAAAAGTTTCTCCTGAACTTTTAAATCCATGAGCAGGAAGTGCTGAAAAGCAACCAGTGAGTGCTCAGCCAGTTCAGACTTTCTGGGCAGCTACAACTGCCTCACCTTGGAGGAGCACTGGTAGCGTCATATTTGTTCTGAAATCTTGCTAGAGCATGAATTAAATTTACAACTTAACCAAGCATGAAATTATGTTTTCAATAATAATTCAATAAAAGTCGCATGTGCTGGGAACAATTACATATCTCATTGAAGTATCCAGTATCACCAAAGGGGCCCATTTGAGTCATTAAATAATGTGTGATTGCCCATCTACAGTGCACCAGGACAGAAAGCTGATAGTGCAGTCAGCTTCAGTGAGCCAAAAGAGGATGCAGGTGTGAGAAATAGCTACTCACTTTTCTTAAATTTGGAAATTTATTACACCTTATCAAAAATGCAACAGAAGACTGAATAGAGAAAATATTACAGCTCTGGGAGCAAAGGATTTTTCCCGTTGTGTGCGCTCGCCCACACAATGGAGGTGTCACCTTTTAACCCTTTTGCCCCTCCCCAAGTTCTGTCCATCGACTCCTTCTTCGCTGTCCAGTGGTGGAGATCTCTTCCTCAAATCCTGGCTGGAGGTCAGATGTTACCATAGTGACAAGCCAGCCCTCCCAGATGTCCCAACCCCGGCTGTCCCTTGATGACAACGCAAGGGGGTAAAACAAAACTATAAATCTACATTATCTATATACATGATATTTGTCTGTTAATTGTGGGAGTCAATCATTGCATTACTCATCTATCACACAGCTAGCAAAGCTTATTGGTTGGGCTTAAAATACCACAAAAAGCCAAAGAAATGTAACTTTCATTTTGCAAAAAGTTGGAAAATGCATCTCTTTAATGCTTTGTGGACTCTTGCTATCATGGCAGATCTTGAGATGAGAACTAACTATCTCATTTTGGAATGACTGTTCCAATTCCCTTCTTGTTTGCAGCCAGTTTCTGTCTGCTCTAACTGGGAGCTGGTTCTCCTGCTCTCTACAGCAACATAATTCTTTTTCATAGCATTTGATGTGCAGAACTCCCCTCTGTCTTCTCACGCTATTACAAAATGATTGCAGTCAGCCTAACTAATATTTATAAAGTTTGTTGTAATAATTTGACATACTCAGTATTTCATCCAGCTGGTTTATTCTCCCATTACATCCACCAGATGCTGTAATATTGTTCATAATTTCTGTGTGCAGTGTTCAGTCAAAGGCTGCTGCATGTTCCCACACCAGCACAGCTCTCTGTCTCCAGCAATCACCTCCACAGGAGTACCAAACCTTCTGAAAATAACGGATGGTATTTCCCAGAAGCAGGAAGAAAAATTCAAGTTTTTCATACCTCCCAGTAGTTCCTCTTTTTAGGAATCTCTTCAGTTTACTGCACATCCCTCTGCTTTTGATTAGTTATGCAGGGCACAATGGGGCATTAAAAAAAGGACCAACAGTACTAGACAAAGAATTTTAGCTGTTGAAACAATATGTAGTTTTATAGCTAAAGGGCTTTCAGGAAAAGACAAGTCTAAGTGGAGGAGAGGATACGAGCAAAATCCATTAGTCAAAATAATACATAATCCTTTAAATGACATCACTAGCTGAGAAAAGATACTGTAAAATACCTCATTATTACCAGTATTATCAGATATCTGGGAATGAAACAGGTTTTAACCCAAAGAATGATGGAGATGCAAGTGAAACACTTCCTCACTTGTGCTGGTTTCTGGGTTCTGACCTAGTACCTTTGTTATGTTGAGGGTTAGGATTTTTCCTTTTGGTTCTTTCTCTCATGGAATTTTATTCCCATTTGTTGCTAGCAGACAATAACCACGGGTACTTAAGAGACAAAAGATGCAGCTGAGGGGGAGGGGGAGGAGAGTGGCTGGCTGCACTATCACAGCAGAGGGGCATTCTCTTGGGAAGGGCAGAGATTCTGCGAGATTTTGGCTGGGAGGAGAGGAGCTGGGCTCAGCTCCTCTCGTTCTCAACATTGGAGGAGGACGGTCGAGCTGTTGCTTGCTGCAAGGAGAATTCACTGCCGCTGCTGAAGCTCAGCCTTGTACTGCTTCTTCCTTACTGGGGGTGATGTCATGAGCAGAAAAGTCGTCCCTTTTTGTTTAAGTTGCAGAGTTAACAAGTTAAACCAATCGCTGTTGTTAATAACTTCATGTTGCAATCACCTGTTGTTAATAGTTTTTCTTCAATTACCTGTTAATGGCTGGAAATCAGCCCAAGTGTCCCCCTGCTGCTTCCTGGAGGATGACACCTGAGACTGCGGGCAGGGAGGGAGGTGATGTCAGAGCTGGTATACAGAAGAGGAAGCCCCCTCACCAAATCTTGGAAGAAAAACCCCTAAAACAACGTGCCACCATGGAATTAAGAGATCTAAGTGATGTCTAAAGGTGAGGAACTGAATCCAGTATCTGCTAAGATCCTTTTTACCTCTCACCCTAACCTAAAAGGATGTCGGCTAGAAAGAGGCCCTCGAATGTCAGACTGAAAAATCAGATTCTCCTAGGTGCTCTCGTGAGGATGGAAGCCCCAGCTCTGCCTGCACACCAGCAGACACAGCTGCATCATCCTCCTCCTCCTCCGTGCCATTCCTGGGAGCAGCAGCAGCGCGTGTGACCCGTCGGCTCTCCCCACCCGAGCTGATTTTTAATAAAGGCATTAAAAAAGGAGAAAAAAGGAGAAAGATCTCCTGCCCTATTTATTTCAGGTGAGCCTTTGCTCGTGAGAGCAGCCATTGCACTGGGACCTTGCTGATGCCTGACCTGACTGGAAAGGACCCTCCTCCTCTGCTTGGGTGCCTCAGGGGACAGACCTGGGACCCCGACCCCCTTCCCCTTTTTGGAGAGCATTTTGGAGAGCGTGTCATCCTGGCTGCGTGTGGCGGTTGCTGCTGCTACCCAGCCCTGCTGCTTTGTGCTGCTGCCTCAGGTTTTATTGCTACACTAACCCAGCACCCACTGTCCACTTGATGCCCGTGGCTTCTGCTGTTTTACATATACATTTATATATGCATATACATAGAACTCATTTCTGCTTGAGAAAACAGCAGACAAACACTGTTGTGGTGATGTGATAGGTGGCAATCTGCAGGATATGCAATTTCTTCCTTTAATATACATCTACCCGTGAAATTCCCTGTTTATTACTTAGCTCCTTAGCTCCTGTCTTCACAGACACTGCTTTTAGTAAGTGCCTATAATTAAATACACTGCAAATCATTCACTATAATAGTAACTGTTTTGGGAAAAGTTTCCTATTTTCCCCACACTAACGTCATTATTTCCTGGACAGTTTCATCCAGCTTTGACAAAGAAGAAATCTCAGTATTTTGTGGAACTTGGCTGGAAGAAAAGAGCAAACCAAGTTTGTGCTGAGGACCAGGAAGGTAAAACTCCATAATAGAGATTAGTATAGAGCTCCTGTCAGCAGCAGTCAACTGGGCAGTCAGCAGGAGCATCCACTGGCACAAAGAACTTTGAAATAGCCACAGCATCTTCTGCCTTTGTCTTTTAATGAAGGGATCTGTGGAGTAGTGGAGTGATAATGAGAGACAGAGGCTAAAATGAAAGAACCTAAAATGAGATTCTGTAGAAAACCATGCTACATTATTTCTTCTGCTTATGGAACACTTTGTGTTAACAGAAGACTGGTCACAAAAAGGCCTCTCAAAAAATCAAACAAGATACAAAAAATCACATGAATCACATGATGCTAGTTCAAAGACTTGGGAGATTAGGTTGAGACAAATGGATAAGCAGATGGCACAAAACTTTGCATGATAAGAGTGTTATAGGTAAAAATTGATCCAGCTAGGTAAAAATTGATCCAGCCAATTTAATAAAAATAAAAATAGAATTTATTTCACGACTGATATACAGTCCCAACAGCCAACAGTCAGGGAACAGCACCGACCCCGGGATGGGAGTTGGGTGAACACAGATCCACCTCTGTGGCACCGAATCCCCACAGTTCACGAGTTCTTATACCCTTTTCCTAGCCTGCAGGGAGTCTCTTTGTCTCCTTTCAGGGTTTTCCATATTCATGTTGCTTCCATTCTCTTCCTGTGCTGGACAAAACCCTATCTGGAATGGATGTGTGTCCATTCTTCTTCGGAACCCGATGTGTGCCCATTCTTCGTTGGGAATCCCGTATTCAGATGTATGGCCCTGATGGCTCTGTTTATCTAAGATGAACATCTTGGTGTTCTCCTGTACATACCAGTGAGAACCCCCATCTCCTGTGCTAGTTCCACTTTGTATCCTAATTGCTTACCTCCTCCTTGGCTGCCAGCTGCCATTTCATCACCCTGTGAAGCAACTCCCTTTTTCCCCTGCTAGTGTGATTTTAAGGTTTTTGTATCTTAGACATATTTCATGCATTTATATATATATTCTCTACCAGCACGAATAGAACAAGAGGAATATTCTGTCAAAAACTGGCATACATCCCTGTGCTTCCAAACAATATTCTTCTGTAAATATACATCTATAAAAGAAATGTGGTGTAAGCTGTGAAAAATCTGGATGAAACATCCATCTGGTCGTGGGTAGCCTGTGGTTTACTTTTACTGAGAAGGTTTCTAATAGACAAGACAAAGTTTTAAGCCTGGAGTTGAGATTTAGAGGCATGGATTTCCTGATTTGTGGCTGATGAATCCAAGGATGTCCAATATCACTGCCTTCTGTCCATGCCAAATCTATCTTAGCAGGGAGGCTCTGAGGGCAGAATTTCTGTCTCCAGCATTCAATATGTCCCTGGGCAACATCAAACCAGGAGGGCTCTTTAGCAGTGTTTCTGTGCTTCTAATTGAGCAATACCCAGTAAATAGCCCCATATCTGTCCAATAGTGATTTACATCCCAATCCATCTTCATGCTACAAAAACCACAGCAGCTGTGTGGTTTTTTAGTACCATACTGAAAAAAGAGATCACAAATGTATTTCTGCATCATTTCAGTCACTCAAAAGTAGCTATTAATGTCCACCACATAAATAAAATGCTTTACCAAAGTAAACACACAAATACAGTTATTTGGAAGAGCTGTGACAATATCGTAAGTACATTTGTATGATTAAAAATAAGTCACATTTTAATCCTTTTTTTTTTTGTTTTCCCCCTCAAAGGCTTCTTTGCTCAGTACATTTGAACACTGTTTTTGGTAGAGGTCTTAACTAGTCCTATGTGATGCAGGACTAGAGGAAATACACAGATAAAGCTAAACACTTAGTGAAGGCAAAGGAACTTCAAAGGAGCTTCTAAGTGCCACCTCAGCACAGCTGTGCTGCCATTGGCACAGCCCTGGAAGGTGCTGTGATTTAAAGCCATATCTGTGATAGGTTTCTCTGCACTCTTCACAGAGTGGCAGGAAAAGGGGGACTACAGAAGTGTGAGAGCACAGGTTTAAAACCATCAATAGCAAATTACAGTGTTGATATGTTGCCTCCAGCTGCTGGCTGGGACATGGAAGAAAGGATAAAGGAGTAAAGGCTAAAGCTATTCCTTTTTTCTTTTCAATATTTTTTTTAAACATCTTCAGAGAGCAAAGAGACATAATTTGCTCTTATTAGCCCTTGCCCACTCTTCTCCTTCCCCTTCCTCCTCATCCCAGTGTATATCCCACATGAATCTCTGTGTCAGCATGACATATTACTGTACTCTGTAAAACATCCTCTCCTGCCTGACACAGGTGGCACTGAGTTATTACAATGAAAAAGAATGCAGTACACGCTCTTCTTCTATGCAGGCTTACAAGAGAAAATGTTTCTTTTAATAATCTTCTTCACATTTTCCAGTTCAAACTGCCCAACGATTTTTGGCAGTCAAGTTAAACTTTATTTTCTTATTTTCCCAGCTTAAAATGTCCATTCTCAGACCTACCCTGGTAGTTTGGGTCTGGTTGTTGTTCAGGGATACAAACAATGACTTGATAAAAAATACCTTGCTGGAGTGCTCAGTTCTAATTGATTCTGTTGGAAAGGACATAATACAGACAAAGAATTACTGATTCACACTTACTAAGTGACACAGCTACCACACACCAACAGCACTGCTATGAGCTCTGAGTCTCTGCCACTTTCTGTACAGCAACAACACATACCAAATAAAAAAGGGTACATGCAAAAGGATTATTTAATCTTCCTAGTTTTCTTATAAGGCCTATAAGCCCCTGTAATACACACTGTCCCTTATAGTAAGAACAGTTTTGTACCCCAAATTTAATTACATTTTCCTCGTCTGCTGCAGAATCATCTACTGATGTTTTCCCTCAGCCTGTTGGATGACACACAGCTTAAATGCTCCCACTCCTCCACTCTCTAGATCCCATGCCGATCCACAGATTTGTTTTTGATTATTAGAGTTCATTGACAACAATTTTTCAGTTTTTCCCCTTAAGCTCCTTTCTAGCATCTAATCCTAAAATACATAGTTTAATTCTCCCATCTATAAGCAAACTGTGCCTGCTTCAGTTTTCAACCATCACAGATTAACACTTCTGGGATGAGAAATATTGAATTTGCACTTCTCTCCAGCCACAAATGCTACTCAGAATTGGGAATGGCAGCAGTGTTATTTATCTCAGCAGAACTGACATGTGTCTTTCACACAGTACCCACTCCAGCTGCAAGGCAGAAATACCTGCTGAATATCTGGTGATTTCTTGATTTAACCATTTTGGATGAAAGTGAGGAAAACACAAAAAAAGAGAACCTTTTTCCTCACTTCCTTAACAGCTAGATTCAATCTGTCAGGAGCTGAGGCCTTGACAGCTCCCACTTCACAGCTCTTTGGAAAGCCAGATCAGCACCTTGCTGCCACAAACAGCCTCAGCCAAAGTGTGGCACCTTCCCAGACGCGCAGCAGACACTTTACACACGTTATGAAGTCCCCACTCACATCCTAATCCAGACTTACAGAATTCCAGAGCCATTTCAGACACAGGGGATGGCAGCCACTAGTAGCCACAGTAGCAATGTAGCTGCTTAAATGCTGAATGCCCATCCTAAAGGATGCACTGACCATAACAGGTAACTAACATTTGCTTTCTGAGAAGAGAAAAAAATCTCTGATACACAGAAATTGCAGGCTTTTGCCATTAAACTGCAAACACAGACTTGTAAATGCTGAGGTCAGGATTTACCAGGAGGAGAGGGACATGGATTCTTATTAATTCTGTTTAGCATGGCCAGATTTTTGCTTCATGAACTGGTGGCAGCTGAACAACAACCTTGGACATGCCTGCACCTTCCCCAGATATCCTGACCTTGGTAGTATGATTCAAATTCTGTGTGCAAAATGACATGGAACATCCCCAGCCAATCGAGTGGGCTCTCAGTTAACAATATTTCATTGATGTTGTATCAAAAATACACACTTTAAACAACATATTATATGTTATTACATTTCAATATGTCATACATTTATTAATGTTTGTAACAAGGCAAGAAAAAAACCCAAAGAATCATAATTTTTGAGTCCAGGAAGCGTGTTTTAACAATGAAATATAAAATTATATGTCATTTAAAGCATATGGTGTGAGGACACCAGAATACTTTTACTATAACAGCAGGATCAGTGTGAGAGAAAAAAATCTTCAGCCTTTTTCATACCAGTGACTATAACCCCAAGTAGAGAATCATGAACATAGACAAGATATATGTTACTTCTACTTCTGCAAGGCTTGAAATAAATATCTGGTTTTATATACAGACCTAAGTGCAGGATGAAATAAATCCAAATAAGATACTATCAATGCAGCGCATAGGGTCTACTAGAAAATAGGAAAGGGGCATTAAGAACAAACTGGGCAAATTTGAAAATTCTTTTGAATATATCAAATTGTAGCTGGAGGCCAGCTGCTGCTCCAGACTTTTTTTTTTTTTTTTTTAAGTCTCATCATTAGGGACTGAAAACTGGAAAGCAACTTATTGAAATAAACATGAGGAGGGAGAAAGGATGGGCAAGGCCTTTGGCTGGGATCTGTTAGCCCAGCTTCAATAACATCTTTAACCTTCTAATGGATCCCAATGTCCAGAAAAGCAGATCCTGCTGATGTTTCTGATTACAAACAGTGAGTGCATTTCCACAGACAGCACACCCACCTTTGCAAGGACACCATGGTCTGCTTTGAATCACTGCACAACTGCAGCTGAGATACAGCAAGATGATTTGAAAGGTCCTCCTGCCAAAGTGAGATCATATCCCAAGCTCAGCACCAGAGTACAGTGCTGTTGGTGGAGTAAATCATTCTCCAGGTCTAGGATCTCCCAGGAAATTTCCCATGGCAGACAAGTGAGCTTGTTTTATGGCACCAGACAGGATTAAAGGTCAAGCAGAGCAATGAAGAAGCTGCAGAAGTATATTCTTGTGCCTGTTCAGGACTCATTTCATGGGTGATCTGTGTCAGAGAGAACCCGAAACTGAGAACACACCAAGGAGCCTATCTGAGACTTCACATATTCCAAACTGATGCAATCTCATGGACAACTGAACCAGTAAGGAAAGAAAGGTCCCGATACAGAGTAAGGTGCAGATCCTGAACTTTTCCCCTGTGCATGATCTACTAGCAGAAAAGTCTGCAGTCTATGTCTGAAAAAAAACCAGCATTTTTTTCTTGTTCTAAATTCCATGATGAGGGTGAATAAACAAGTTACTTTAACCTGCTGGTTCCACTGCAAGTTCACTCACTAACACATCCCAGAGCATCCAGAACTGTAGAAGCATTAGAAATGGTAAACAATTATTTAAGCGGCAATACTACGTGTCATTTTTATTCATTAAAGTTTTTGATGCTCGCATCAGACTTTTGACTTTCCAAAGCTACTTTACATCAAAAATCATTATTAAGACCTCTAAAAGTATATCACAAGTCAGTTTACAGACGACATTGATGTCTTATTGCTATCCATTCCTCCTGGACCATTTCTAACATTTCATTTTTTATATTCCTGCAGTGCTGAAATATGGTTCATACCAGTATCTGTCCTTTTAGTAATCACCAAAGCAAACCTTGGCAGTTGTCATATATTGCACTCTTGAGAAAAATGCTAGTAATATTCTGAATTCATTGAACAGCATGGAATCAGAACTAACTGGCAGAGAAACCATTTAACTGATTTCAATCCATAAATCTCTTTTCTCCCACTCCATTTTAGTTTAGAAGCTGCTGAATGTAGCCATTATCTTGTAATGCATAGAATGAACCAATTATTTATATGGATATTAATTTAAATAATACATGATTGTATTCATTAATGCCCCCCATATGAGCAGGCAGATGTGTGGATCTTGCTGATTAACTTCCATTTATGCACACTGAGTTACAGAATAACAGACCTTGGCCAGCAGACATCAATTGCTTTTATTTCCCCAGGGGTCAACATCAGGTATAACGTCCTGGCTTGCCTTAAAAATAAAGTGGTTTTAAACAGAACTTTACCTGCTTTAGGCAACAATTTCAGTCCTTGAGTGTGACCTAAAATGACTCATAAGACATAAGGTCACTGATGTGGCAAGGTTTAATTACTTAGCAGGGATGCACTTGCTGTCTAAAGCAAATGCTGCTGCTCAACGTGTTTTTAGCAGAAAAAAGAAAAAAAAAAAGTATGGCCAACAACTGTAGCTGAGTCTTAAAGAATTCTAGAAATGGGGCTTTTGAAATTAAGTCCACAGAGAACCAGGAGACCAAAGTCAGATGGGCTACAGAAAGGCAAGGGACAAAAATTGGGGGAACCAAAGGCAGAGCTCTTGCAGAGGTGAACTGAGGAAGGAGTCCCAGCAAAGGACCAGGTCAGTGGGAAATGGAGTGGTTTTTTCATCCACCACAATCACCCATGAAACCCTGCTTTGGAGCTTGAAACCCAAGGTGCTTTCTGCCTAAATGTAAGATATTCTATTGTGCTGATTGCTTTGGTGCTCAAGTGAATCCAGAGCAAAAAGAGCAGAGAAAGTAAAAGGGTGCCATTCTTTGTGACATGGAGGAGTGTGATTTGCAAATGAATAAGGGTTGGCATTGTTTATCAGAAAGGGCTGTTTCTCTGAAATGGGCTGCTTGCTGAATTCATCAGAATGGATAACTAATAGACAAAGCTGGGCCTGAGAGAGAACTGGAACCTGGGGAGTTTCCTCAAAAGCAGCATTTCTTCTTCTGCATGTAAATTCATTAAATATCTCGCGCTGAAGTTCCGGATCTTGAAATCCAATTATCTGTATCAATGACACTCAAGACTTCAGACTGCTAAGCCACTTTCTCAGGAAATGGAGAATCACACATACAGAATAAGAGCACAACTCAGAATAATATCTGATGGTGCTTAAATTGTAAGTGTGTGACCTGATACTGCCCTGAAATCGTTGGATGGCACAAAAAGCAATACATCACTGCTCACTGCAACCTTATTGCAAAAAACTGGATCAAAGAGGTATAAATATTTGGTAAATAGCACTGCCATCCCTTTTACTCCTGAATGGAATGGTAAGAATTTTCTTAGCCTCAGACCAGAAGTAACCATTAAGTTGCCTGCTGTGTGATGGGTCACAGACTGGGCTTTTCTCCCCTTGCAGGAAAACAGTGATGCTGTCCTTCATACCCTCCTATCAGATCATTTCTTCTCTTAAGGAGAAAGAAAAATATTGCTTTATTTCTAAGCAGTCTAAAAAATAGTAGGAAAGTCTCAATCTGGTTTACTAAAAGGCTTTCACTGCTAACACTGAAATAAAATAATCTAAAGGAAATAGAAAGGGATGTGCTTAAGTGGAAATTTTAGACACAAATTCTGTAGTGGAATGGAACAGTTTTGGTCTGCCAAGGTGAGAAAGGAGAACTAAACAGGTAACTGGTTTACAGAAATTAAGCAATGCTCCCCACTAAAAATAAAGCCCAAGGGAAAGGAGTGGCAAGGAGTGAAAGGGGTAAGAGGTAGTATTAAGTCAGTGATCATAGACTGTTCCTGTGGGTGAGTCACTTCTGTTCCTAGTGGCAAGGAGTGAAAGGGGTAAGAGGAGGTATTAAGTCAGTGATCATAGACTGTTCCTGTGGGTGAGTCACTTCTGTTCCTCATAAGCGAATTTCCAAAGTGAAGCACACAAAGTAGATATGTTGCTTTCAAAATTAAGTATTTTTTTAAACCTGATAAAACTGAATTTCTAAATTAATAGCAAAAAAAAAATTGTTAAGAATTTGAAGTTACTGTTCCAAGAACAACTGAACTGAGTACTTCCTTCCATCTTGCTCTCTCTTAGAGCTTGAGTCTCCTCCCAGCCCCTTTTCCAAAAGAGGTTTATAATTGTGACTGTGTGCAAGTAGCTGTCTCTCTTGTTCACTGTGCATGCAAGCTAGCTTATCATAACTTTGATTTGAAACCACATCAAATCCCTTTTTTATTTATTCATTATTTTTCTTCGGATCAGTTCCATAAAACCCTTTCATATACAGCATAATCACAGATAAGCCTTGTCCAAGAAACTCCCTGGCTGCAACAGCAATTGGTTCTGAGCGCTCAGAGATGAAGTGCTTCAGCCCATATGAAACACACCTCTATTTTTTACATACAAAAAACATTACTGAGGAAGTGAACACAAATCCACTACCTGCCAAATCAAATCCTCAGTGACGCAAAGAATGAACAAAGAATTTTTATTAAGGCATCAAAATGGCAATCTTTTTTTCTCAGAGGGGAATTTTGATTTAACCATTTTGGAAGTCTCTCTAAGACAAATCACAAGAAGAACAAATCCTGTTCTTGTAACATGATAGAAGATCATTAGTGGCAGTATTTGTGAGCATGGTAAGAACCTCATCACTGATACAGCACCTCCCAGTCTGTTTGTTTTTGCCTCCAAATTTTATCAATAATCAGACATTTGCTTCACTCTGAGCAGGTACAAAAACCCAGCTGAATTCTTAGAACTGCTGAAGACATTGAATATTCTGAACCTCCTGCATTCGGCTCACTGACAACTTCCACATTCTTGAATTTCATGTTTTGCCATTCTGTAATTTACAAATAGCATGAAATGTGTAAGCTTTTATGTACATAGCAGTGTCATCAAAACTCTGAGTTTTGTTTTTTTGGGGTTTTTAAAATCAAAACAAAAAACCTCCACACATTTCCATTTAAAAAGAAAAATGTAAATATTATCCTGAAATTTGGGCCAGAGCTGGAAGCATTACTGTCCTCCAGTAATAACAACACCACCATTTCACATTTCTGTGATAAAGCCCACATAAATTCTGATGCATTTGCACATGTGCCACCAGAACCTCCATGGGAAGTACAGAGCAAATTCCTAGAATGTCACACTGTTTCCAGTGAACATCTCATTTGTCATGACAACAAGGGAAGAGAAATATTTTTCAAATAACCTTTTGTTGGAGTCTCAGCTTGCTCTGATATTGTAATTCACAGTGCCTTTTCACCTGCATGGTCTTACCCAACCTGTGTTACATTGGTCTGTAACACAGGTTGGGTAAGAGACAACTGACTGCATGGAACAAGCAATAAATACTTTAAAATACCCTTTTAGGCACCCCAGCATAAGAAAAGCAACACAAAAAGGTTCTGAATGTCACACTGTTTCCAGTGAACATCTCATTTGTCATGACAACAAGGGAAGAGAAATATTTTTCAAATAACCTTTTGTTGGAGTCTCAGCTTGCTCTGATATTGTAATTCACAGTGCCTTTTCACCTGCATGGTCTTACCCAACCTGTGTTACATTGGTCTGTAACACAGGTTGGGTAAGAGACAACTGACTGCATGGAACAAGCAATAAATACTTTAAAATACCCTTTTAGGCACCCCAGCATAAGAAAAGCAACACAAAACCATTATAAACTAACAAGTATTGCCAAGAGGCTATAACTGCTAAGAGGTTATTAGGTATAAAGCAAGGTAATATGTAAATAATTATGTATAAAATAATTTCAGAATTGAAATATCAATCCTTCAGCTGGATAAACAGAATTGATTAGTTCAGTGATTTGAGGACAATCTTTAAAACATGCTACATTGTTATTCTGCCTTGGAGCAGACAGATAAAAGTAAATGCTTTAGAAAAATAAAATATAGCAATTTTTTTTTTAATCTACTAACTCAATTTATTTTATACACCAGAACAGAGACCACCTACCTTTCTTCCCCCTGTGTTCAGGCGAAGAGGTGTTAGGAAGGGATCAAAAATCATATGGCTGGTTTCAATATTGACAGGTGACTGTCTTTTCCCGACTGAGCAAAGATTCCAAGCTGAGTTCACCAAACCCCAAAAGGAGGGTACTGCAAAATATAAGAAAATGCAAGTTTAATGGAAGTCTGGAAAGACTAGAGCAGTACATGCCAGGCAGATGGCCAGGTGATTAAACTCATCCGATTGTCTGTACACACACTTTGAAACTGAAAACAGGCAAATTCGTCTTGCACTTGAAATTTAAAACTTCATACTACAAGACCAAAACATATGATTTCATATAATTTTGTATCAGGAAAGAAGGTGGGTTAGTTCTTTTCCTCTCAGACATAATCCCAGGTTCAGTAATAAACAGCTCTTTTGCTATTACAGAATATTTACTGGGCAACAGGAAAGCCAATCACTAGTCCTTATGTTAACTTTGCACATATTCCATGTGTCCTTGGACTGAAACGCTTCCATTCTATTCAACTTTCAAAAAAACACTTAAAATATTTAGAAAATTAATTAAAACCCACAGAAATGTTGTTCTGAATGTCACACTGTTTCCAGTGAACATCTCATTTGTCATGACAACAAGGGAAGAGAAATATTTTTCAAATAACCTTTTGTTGGAGTCTCAGCTTGCTCTGATACTGTAATTCACAGTGCCTTTTCACCTGCATGGTCTTACCCAACCTGTGTTACATTGGTCTGTAACACAGGTTGGGTAAGAGACAACTGACTGCATGGAACAAGCAATAAATACTTTAAAATACCCTTTTAGGCACCCCAGCATAAGAAAAGCAACACAAAACCATTATAAACTAACAAGTATTGCCAAGACTGCTAAGAGGTTATTAGGTACAAAATAAGGTAATATGTAAATAATTATGTATAAAATAATTTCAGAATTGAAATATCAATCCTTCAGCTGGATAAACAGAATTGATTAGTTCAGTGATTTGAGGACAATCTTTAAAACATGCTACATTGTTATTCTGCCTTGGAGCAGACAGATAAAAGTAAATGCTTTAGAAAAATAAAATATAGCAATTTTTTTTAATCTACTAACTCAATTTATTTTATACACCAGAACAGAGACGACCTACCTTTCTTCCCCCTGTGTTCAGGCGAAGAGGTGTTAGGAAGGGATCAAAAATCATATGGCTGGTTTCAATATTGACAGGTGACTGTCTTTTCCCGACTGAGCAAAGATTCCAAGCTGAGTTCACCAAACCCCAAAAGGAGGGTACTGCAAAATATAAGAAAATGCAAGTTTAATGGAAGTCTGGAAAGACTAGAGCAGTACATGCCAGGCAGATGGCCAGGTGATTAAACTCATCCGATTGTCTGTACACACACTTTGAAACTGAAAACAGGCAAATTCGTCTTGCACTTGAAATTTAAAACTTCATACTACAAGACCAAAACATATGATTTCATATAATTTTGTATCAGGAAAGAAGGTGGGTTAGTTCTTTTCCTCTCAGACATAATCCCAGGTTCAGTAATAAACAGCTCTTTTGCTATTACAGAATATTTACTGGGCAACAGGAAAGCCAATCACTAGTCCTTATGTTAACTTTGCACATATTCCATGTGTCCTTGGACTGAAACGCTTCCATTCTATTCAACTTTCAAAAAAAACCACTTAAAATATTTAGAAAATTAATTAAAACCCACAGAAATGTTGTAAGAGAAACAGACACTGTGATACTGGAGAACAGACTGCTCTCTTGAGGTTCTACCTATTTCTGTTCTGCTCAATCTTTCTTTAGATAAAGTTTTAATTATTAAAAATAAATTTTGTTGGAGAAGTCACACTCTGGTAGTGAGAAAGGATAAGTTCCTTCCCTGGGCATTCAACAGCTTGGAACAAGGAGGAAACACTGGCTGTAGATAAACTGAGTTACTTCCTGCATTTTCTAACTGGAAAATAATGTGATGTAACTGCATATTACTGTGTGTCAGAGAACTGCAGCTGAGGGTCACATTGCATCTCATCTGCAGTTTACAGACAAGACCAACCTGGACATCTCCTTGGCTACTGAAAACCTTTCTGTAAACGAGTGGAGTGCAATTACAAGATACACAAAGGACATATTTAGATTTGTGTCTGCAACGTTGACTTTGTCAGAATTGTTCTGTAGTTTTGTGTAGCAGCTGGAAATTTTGCAGTCTTCTTGTGAAATGTTTTTGGCTCTATTTTTTTCTTTTTACATGTTGCTAAAAGTTTTAATAGCCTTTAAGCCTCAAAGGCATTCTTCTGATGCCTAAACCACGTGTGACAAAGCCTCCAAACCCAGACTGGGGAAGACTGGGGCCCTGGGGCAGGAACACAGGTGCTTTGCCTGGTGGGTGGAGCTGAAAACAACCCACCTGGGCTATAAAAAGCTTTTTTGTGGCTGTGGCTAGTTGGATGCAGGGTTTTGTAGTGTGAGCCTTTGCTCCTGATTGCAATTTTTTGGTTACTCTACTGGCAGCTACAAAGAATTGTGGCTGGATTGGAACCTCACATTTACATTGGGTTTAACACTTTGAGAGGATATTCCTTGGAGGGGAGAAAGGCAGAAAATATCTTCTGAATAATGTAGCCCTAGGACAAGGGTGATCTTGGTATTTTCTTTATGTGTTTTATACAACTCAGGTTTTTTTGCCTTTAAAGTTTGAGCGTATGTAGGTGTAAAAATTTGGTTGGGTTAGCCTATATTTCATGTCACGTTTTCCACAAAATTAGATAAACTTTCTGGGGAATTCTTAGCTTGCTCCTTGCACAGCAAAACTTTTTTGGTTGTGTTTTGCAGCTGTTGCCTGCTCTAGTAGTTCAGGTGTTGTCACGTACAAATGTTAACTCTTACTAAAAACAAAAACCAAACTCAATTTTCAGTTGAAACTTTTTAAATTCTTAGTGCCAGTGTGTCTGTGCAGCACAGGTGCTGCAGCTACAGGTGAACTCTAACAGCCATCATTGACATGGTGCTGCAAGAGGAGCTTAAAGCTGCCTTGCATACAAATTCTATGGGACTATGTGCTACTAATACCTTAAATTTGCTGGGGACTTATTTTTTTTTTAACACCTGAGACAGACAATCGAATCAGCAACTCCTCTTAGGACATACTGCATGAAAATCTTAGAGGAGGGGGATGATGGTGGAATGCTTCCCAGCCACAGGAAAGTAATGATCAGGGAACAGCACCCAAAATAGATGGAACTGCAGATGCCCATATGAAATTGTGTCAGTAGTCTTTTATTTGAGTAACAAACTCTGTGTGCCACCCCAAAGAAGGTCAGATGGAAGGCCCCTAAAATAGTGAAGCTTTGTGGGATTTGAAAAATAAATAGACAGAGTGGTCTAAAAAAGTCTTTTGGCTCTGTTTGCCCTCCCAGTCAATTCCTACTTCCACTGTGGACTTTGAAGCTTAGAGAAGTTCACAGACTATACTAAACAATAGTGCTAATGCTCTGAAATGGAATAGAATAAGTGTAATGTAATTAAAACCAAGCCATCTCACAACTAGTTGTGCTTTCTCTGAAGAGAAATACCATAGCAGCTCACTTCAGCTTTTGTAAGACAAAAAATCCCTTTTATACATAGGCCTAAAATAAAAGTTTAGGTTAATTGAGAGAGCCTGGTTCCCTTGATTAATCCCCCTGTTGTGTTATTGGTGTTATTTTAAAAACTGAATTAATGAAACTGTAGAGCGGTAGAATCAAGGCAGGGAAATACTGCATGGAGAATCTGTTGCTTCAATAGTATCTAGTATTACTTAAAAAAAAAAAAAACAAAAACCCAAACATTCTGGCCAGAAATATTCCTGGAACTGGTAAAAACCAACTCTTTAGCAAGTTTTTAAAATAAATAAAAAACCTAGACAATGGTAAGTTCAATAAAACAGCAAACCAAACACATCAACCCATTATCTTCAAGTTGACAGCAAAACAATTTATGATGCAAGTGGGATTGACCCAGAAAAGCTGCAGTGGAAAAGGGCTGCTAGGAGGGGTTGTTTTGTAATGTTATTTCCTGTTTCTGCCAGGAAACCTTGCATTCTCTGCTGTGTCACAACAGCCTGGAACTTGAGGGGAGGGAGCTGCAGAGTTGTGGCACTGCCCTGCAGAGGTCACAGCTGTCATCAGACATGTGAGTCTGAGCTGAAATCTTTGATTACTCTCTAAACACCCCAGACTGGAGCTCCAGGACCTCTCCAGTCCTGCTGCTATCTCTGGGCACACAAAGAGACAAGTTCCCCACTGCTGCACCCATCCCATGGATCAGAGTGACTCTACCTGTGCTTCAGCCCAAGGTTAATTAAGATGACTGACTTAGGACTGCACACCTAAGTTGAATAGAGGATGGGGATATTAAGCAATATTAATGTCTGATTACATTTATTTAAAGTAATTAGTGCTGCTGCTTAGATGCCCAAAGTGATCTAAAAGTATTCAGAACTGTAATAGAAAAATCTAAGAATGTTCATGTAGGAAGCCATGGCTTAAATTAAACACAGGTACTGAATTAACTGTTTAGTCTGAAGAAATCGGGTGTATGAATAGAGGAAAACATATAAAAATAGTAGTCATTTTTTATTCCAGCTTAACTAGCAGACAGGGTTCTACTTGGGCTTAAGTCATTAATGAATCACTATCTCCTTTCCCATAATTATGTTTTATTTCCATAAAAATCTACTCATGTGTGGAATATGCTGCTTTTTTGTGTGTGAACCTCTGAACCTTAGACAGTTCCTGTACTGTGCAGGAGCTACTGTGACTCTCTAGTTTGCATGCAGGCCAAATACCAGCTCAAAATATCATTTAACAAGGTGCTCCAGCTCCTGATTATTGTACCCAAAGCCTGAATATAGTGATTGTGTCATCTCTGCTTCCTCTATAAATCCCCCCAAACTTACACTGCTTGGGAGCTGAGTTGTTGCAAACATATTATACAGATATCAAATAATAAGTTTGTGTCTGATCAATGCCTTCAACCTTCTCCTAACAGAAAATTCAGTTTATATCCTCTGTATGCTGGCATGTTGTGGTGTGTTTTTTGTTTTATTAGTAGGTTTATTGTTTGATTTGTAATTTGGTAGTTTCCTTATGCTATTTTCCTTTTTGTTCCTGCTTTTTTCCAGAACTTTCGTCACTTTTCCTGTTGTTAGATGCCAGTTTCTATTTCTCCAAACTCTGTTAGTTTACTGAAACTGTTCTCCTCCCTTGGGATTTTTATGGGTTTTTACATTGTATTCCCTGCCTGGTTTTTTACTCCCAATTCTCCTGATTTGTTAAAGACTGTACCCTCCCCTGAGACCTGCCCCACATATAAGCTCCTGTCTGCCCCCGGTTCCTGGTCCCAGGATGAAGAAGAGGGGAAGTTTTACCACCAAATAAAGTTTCCCCATGTGCTGCTCTGTGTTTTATGCTGTGCTGACATTGGTAACTTGTGTGTGTATGTGTGTGCTGTATGGTGAGGTGGATTACTTACATTTTATACCTGTGCAGGAATCTCTGACTTCTTTATTTAATCTGCATCTTATTGCAGCTGCTCTCTTTTCAATTTACTGGGAACAATTTATATTGAGATAGATGAAGATGCTTCAGTATCAGCAGGACACAAAAGGATGAGGGATTCTGACGGCTTTTACCAAACCTATGCAAAAGAGCAGTGAAACAAAAGCAGCTAGAAAAATAATGGAAGGATTGAGAGCTATTCTGGTGATGAGTACCAAGGATTTGCTGAAATAAATATGAGCCTCCCCTCTCCAGAGGACAGCAATGAGGGAAAGGTGTCCCAGAAGGATATCCTTCCATAGGGACAGCAAACTTGCAGATAAGCAGAATGGTATTGCCTGCAGGGAGATTTGTGCTGAGAGGAGCCACTAGTTTTCCCAGGATGGGAACAAGGGTGTACTGTGTATGACACCTGAATTGCCTAACTGCAATAAAAATCATGCTGGACTCAAAGATCTGGGTCCTGGAAGGGGTGTGGACAGGTATCCACTATGAAATGACTGGAGGCAAGGACTCTCTCCTTTAGCAGCAATTATAGATGCAACACTTTTTGCATAAAAAAAATTTGTACATCTGGTGCCTGGGGTCATGGTTTAGTTGTGGGTCTGGGGTGTTGGGTTAAGGGTTCTGTGATCTCAGAGGTCTTTTCCAACCTTAGTGATCTGATGATTATAATGAATTCACATCTGTTTAGGAATGAAAAGCCTTGTGTAGTTGATTTTTGTGTAACCCAGTGAAGAAGCAGATAAAAATTAAGAATCTTATTTAAATTGCCACCAGAATTAAGGTGTTCTGGGTTGTTTTGAGCCTTTGTTTAAACAGGGGACAGAAGCCAGAAAACTTCAAATACAGGAAATAAATAGGGTGGCTGGAAGTAAGAGAGCATTTTCAAAAAATGCTGTCCAAATAAGAAAAATGGAAAAGGTGATAAACTCTGACCAGTTAAATAAAAAACTAAAATAAGACATGCCAGAAAAAGATATCAAAGAACAATTTCCAAAGGTCTTAAAAGCCACGAATAACTTCTTTAAGAGTATGAGAAGCAAGGACACTGGCTGAGCGTGTTGGACCAGCTGGTGATCAGTGCCGGGCTTTTTTGAGTTCTTCTAAGCCTTCTGATCAATAACTTTTTTAAGAGTAAGAAAAGCAAGGACACTGGTGATAAGTGCCGGGCTTTTTTTGAGTTCTTCTAAGCCTTCTGATTTTACATTCTTGTACCGAACTTTCTCACAGACTTTATGTAAATAACTTATTGTTTTCCATTATTTTATGGAGGAGGAAAATCTGATGGACTGTTCGTTTGTCCAGTGTCATTGGAGAGGTGGCACTTTCACCCTGCAATCCACTGCCACTTTTGGAAATCTATAAATGTTGGAGTCAGAAATTAAACTGCCTCTTTTTTACCTTAAAGAGTTGCGGGTCTGCGTAGTTTTATTTTGTGTCCTATAGTGGCAGATCAGGTTGTAAGAGCAGCACAGGACACATTATGTGTCAGTAAAGCCGTATGAGTTCTTTTCCTTACTGCTCACAAAATGGTGTCAAGGGATGTTCCCACACAGGAGCTCTTGTATGAGGAATGAATCTGAGAAACTGTCTCAGAATCAAGCATCAGAAAAGTGACTTTTAGTATAAACAGATGAAACTAACAGATTCATTCAGGTCAAACAGAACGCCAGGATGAATACCACAGTGATGTGAACTGCGAAAATCCTTGATTAAAATCTGCACCAGGCTTGGAGAGACAAAAAGTGGCAAATGTGATCCAATTTTTTATGGTGTTTATTTTTATAGATACTTGTTTTTCCCAAGGTCTCTGCTACTGATCCCTGTCAATGACATGAGGTGGAGTCTAAGCAGGACAGTCAGGTTATTTCTGTTTTATTGTACCAAGCCTGTAAATTCCTCTTTGAAGTTTGCTCAACTTCCAGGAGCACAGATTCTCTGAATTTAAGTTTCTCCAGAGTTCATGAATTTAAATGAAAGGTGTCAACTTATCCATCAGCACATCTTTGTTTATATTTTTAAGCCTTAGCACTGGCCCTGGCGGTGGTGTAAAACACTATTAAAGACTGTATTTGTGCAGTGATTACTCTTGCCCTGTGTAATTAATTACTGGTACCTCAGATAAAATCTCAAGCTACTTTATTGAGGCTGGGAATTGGAACCACAGAGAGAATCAGTAATCTATGTACATCAATAAAGCAGTCCATTAATTATTTCCACCTACTCAGCTTGAAGAAAATTATCATACCAATTCCTCTGGATAACCACATGACCTGCTCTGCCTCTACATAAAAGCCAAAGGTAAAGTCATAAAGGCTTTGAGAGATAAATCATGGACACCAAAGAAATGACAGAGTATAGAATGGCATTCAGCAGTAATTGGTCACAGAAATCTCCAGACTGCAGTAACATTAGACACTATCACAATGGCTTCAAATTTGAGAACTGATAGTGTTCTAATTTCTTTTTAAGCAGCGAAGTGTTGACAGCTGAAATATATCCTCCAGGGTAAGACAGCATTGCCATTATTCAAGAGATAGTAAAAAAAAAAATTAAAATTTTCAGCAATAAATCTTGAAACACATAAAAAATTAAAATTTTGAGGAACTCCAGCAGCATCATATTCTATACTGCTAATTCCATACTCATCATTCCATGTTGGTCTGTTCAAATGTCATCTTCCCTCTGTATGAAGGATTCTCAATGACAAGAAAAGTTCAACCACTGCACTCGCTAAATGAGAAATAACAGAAAACAGGAAGGGGAAAAAGAGGATTTGAAATTCTGGCACGATACTATCTTTTAAAAAGTGGCTATTTTCTGCTATGCCTTTAATAAAGACATCATGCAATACCCTCTCCAACTTTTCTTTTAAATTATAGCAGCTTATTTATGCCTAATTCAACATTTTCTTAAATTAAGAGTTAAATTACCTGGGAAAAAGTATTTAGCAATCAAAATTAGTGACCTCTGGCCCTGCAAAGCTTTTGCTTATTTTTATCTACAAATTTAGGGTACAAGTGTAGAACACGGTACCACTCCTTTCATCACAGTGATTAAACCAGACTAATTCACTTCTATAAATTATGCTAAGCTTGGGGTAAAGAGCATCTATACAAAAGTACTTAACTACATTTTTCTCTGCCACCCTCTGGTGAGTTCACACATACTAAAGCTATACAATCAAACACTAATGTTCTGAAAAATATAGGTCAGCTGCTTGTAGAGGTGTTTACAGATGCTTCTCATATTGACTTTTCTCTTTTCATTATTCATGTAATGGATTAGGAAGTAGGAAGAGACACCAAGAGGGAGAGACATATCCAGGTCCAAAACTAAGCAGGTAACAATCTTCTAGGGTCAGGGTTACTAAAGTTCTGAAAATAGAATATGTTTCTCTTTCATTCTAGTCAAAAAGATACTATAGTTTTGGGGGAAATGGGTTTTTCCATGTAATGTGAGTGAAGGTCCTGCTGGTGAAAGATTTAGCAATATGAAAACAGATTAAAGAACAGTTTGGTTTAAAGGTTAAAAAGCAACTGGGATGTTTAGTGGAGTGGCACAGATTGCCCATTAAAGTCTCAGTCTTGGGTAAGGGAAATCCTTCTTGGCAAATGAACTAAAAATGAGAAAGGGGAGGAAGGCAGCATCCTCTCCCTCTTGTTCATCCCCAGTCCCTGTGGGCTGGCTCTGTGCCCTGCCTGCCTTTGAGTGGGACATTGGGCCCCCTTCCTCTGCCTGCCAGTGCCCAGGCTGTGGGTATCATTAATGAGCTGCCATGAATTACTGCCACTCACTGGTAATTTCTAACCAGGCCTGGTCAGTCCCTCAGCCATCAATCAGCGAGAGGCACAGACACAACAGAGCATTTGCCTGACACTCACTGTAATTTGGGGGGTGGAGAAGGGGGAGAGTCCAGCCTGGAGTTGAAGTGTAGACTGAAAGGGAAAAAGCTGAAATGCAAATAAAAGCTGTGATGGTCGTTCTGGACTTGTAATGGGACTTTGCATTAAAATGCAGGAAACCCAGATTTTGAGCTATCCTGTGATCTCTAATCTTTCCTTCATCTTTGGGGGGTTTTTTTGTGGCTCCTGCTGTAGAACTGGGGACTATGGCTGTGCTGTTAAAATGAGTGACTGTTCTGAGACAGGATGAGTGAGATGTAAGACTTTAAAGAAGATCGAGAAGAAAGGTGAAGAAAGCCTCAAACAGATGAAATTGACTAGAAAAAGTTGTTCAGAGAAAAGTAATACGAAACATTGTCTTAAGGGAAAAGACTGCTTATCCAGCAGATACCTTGAGCTCTATTCTGTAGATTCAGCTTTAGTCTTTGGGTTACTATCGATCCTTCTGCTGAAAAATATAAATTAAAGTAGGAACATAAAAAAATAACAAAAGACAGCATATTTATTCTATCAAAAGTGCTTTTCTAAGTATCCCTGTGCCTCACAGTATACTGTTACTAAAATAAACGTAACTCTCAGGTATTAAATTGGAATTTAACTATTTATTGCCAAATCCAGTGCATGCCTGCTGGTGCATCCTTTATCAGAACGGGTTTACTGAGCACCTCACTCTGGAACTGCAGGGTATTAGGGGATTCAGTTTGGAAAAGGCAGGTGTAAGGAGCACTCAGGAGAGGTTAACAAGTCCCATTCTCCAAGGCATTTTTGTGATAGCAACCCCTTGGGAATTACTTGTAGCTCTGCACTATTTCGGTTTCCCACAGGGCTCCTGCAGTTAATGACAGCAGGGAGGCAGAAATGTCCAGCCTCTGCTGACTTGCAAAGACAGTTCAAGACAGGAACAGCGATGTTCTCTGCTCTGGTGTTTTCTGGAGTAATCAGTGTGTGTCTGCACGGCTCAGTGTCAATCACATGGCACCACAAAAAATCCTACTCATTTTACCAGTGCTCGCAGGGGATCTGAGTTTGTAAAGCAATAACCATGTGAAATTTTCTTACTGTGGCTTGTAAGGAGTTAGCTCAGCTTGTGAAAAGTGCCAGTACACAGCACACTGTTTACATGAGAAATGCAGCAATGCATGAGCACCTTTTGAGTTGCAAGGTAACTGCTCCACATCAAAGAAATCTCAGTAGCACCAAACATCCTCCAGCAGTGCAGTGGGACACTGGTCAGAGGGGCAGTGCCAGGATGTGGAATCCTAAAATCTCTTGGAAACACAAAGAGCAGAATCTGCTCTCCAGTGTGCCACAGAAGGCCTGTAGCTCTGGAACACTTCTGATGGCCCATTCCTGCCAGAGAGTGGAGCAGCTCAGATGGAATTAGCATCAATTGTTTCCAAGGGAGATGTGTAAAAGATAATGAATGTTGAGTTTTTGGCTGCCAAGATTCAATATGAGATAGTGCCTTGGAGGCTTAATTACTTGTGACCTTCACCCAGAAATACATCTTATTTTGTGGATACAGAATTTGATGGTCTTTACAGCAGCAGAGGAATAAAATCACACCTGCCTTATGAAAAGACGTTTAGAAAGAAAAGTGTTAAATGGTTACATCGAGGTTGATTAGAAAATGTATAACTATGCACATGAAAAAGACTGCAAAGGTTTCAAGAATTACCTTATGGATCCAAGCTTCTAAATCAACTCTGAAATTTATTATGAGTATCAAATACACCAGGTAATAAAAAAAAATTGCCCAGAGGCAAAATCTGTAGCTTCATAACGACTGAAAATATAAATTTCAATTCACCTCTGTGTCACAGGCTAATACTTTTAGAAATCAATGCACAGAATAATCCTGAAAACAGAACTAACTGAGCTAGTTAGTGGTAATTCCTTAGACTTTGGAACTACCAAATCTTAACTGTTCGTACATAATATTTTATTAAGAAAAAAATTCTTCTGACTTCTGTTTCCGCTTGATTTTTTAGGTTTAGTTTGAATTATCTGAATAAACGTACAGTTTCTCTGTACCTGCCAAAGGGCTATTCAGAACAAACTGATCCCATAAACTGACCAGAACCTTCCATCAGTGAACCAGTCTGGTTTTAACACAAGCAAAAAATGAAGCGCAAATTTTAAACACAAATTGTATTAACTGACCTGAATAATTTAGTGTTAGCTGACATGGTTTCAGTTTGTGCTCTCAGTGAAAAAGAGAACACAAACTCTTATTCATGGCCACAATGTTTATTTTTCTGTAAGAGCCTTTGTGTTTCAGGTATCTGGCAATGCGATTTATTTTTATTATTTATATGTTTCTAGTAGAAGTAATATCCAGAAGGCTTAGTAAGTACAGACTAGCTCTATTTAGTATTCTTACTTCTGTTTAAACTTCTAACACAAAGTTACCAATGTCAGTATCATAAATCCCATTAAAATTGCCATATACAAATTCATTACATGTGTTTACTATTAAGAGGGTTTTTTTGCAGTATGACCTGTCCAAAGAAAATTGAACATCAGTCTTGCAAACCAAATTGTATTTTTCTGGTTTATTTAGCCAAGTTTCAGCACTGCCCCAGGCAGAGAGGAAATGGAATGAATTTTTGAGATTTTTGGGACAAAGAGAACTTTTTCTTTTAAAAAAAGCTCTCCATCTTGATCTGTACATAAAATAACTACATAAATACATAAAATAACTTTTTGATCTGAGCTTTAAGAAAGTTATTTTAAGAAGTTCCTACCCTGCTTTTCAAACAGCTGTAGAAATATTGCTGAACTGGAGTGGTACACATGGAAATATAATCCCTCTTGGCCTGAAGTCATCTTAGCAGAAGAGCAGCAAGAGTTTAGCAACTATAAACTACAGGTAGTGACTAAACTTGCCCCACTCTGCTCTTCTTCTTTAACAGAAAAGAATGAACTTGTTACGAGGAAAATGGAATGTGCGTATTTCAGAATAGTAGAAAGCTGAATGTGAATCACAAAGCCTTAGCAAAACAAATACTCTCATGGCTGGTATTAGCTGCATGATTTTCCCAAAGCCTGGACTGTACTACTCAAAGTTTCCTTGAGTATTTAACTTTTGTGCAGGAGGAACAGGGCAAAGTCTGTGTCTCTGAGGCAGGCAATTGTCAGTGGAGGCTTTACCTCCATTAATAGTGATGCCTCTTCTTTGTTCTGCACTATTTGCTGTTGTCAGCTGAAGTAACAGATATATCTATTATGCTGCCAAAGGAAACCACCAGAGCAACAGAATGACAATTCCTGGACCACTTACAACCAGCCTAGTACAAGAGGAGTATCGATTTAGTTTCTTAGTAGCATTAAGCGCAGCCAATTTAATAGAAAAAATGGTCATTATACATCGTTTCTTGGGATTTGGCCCAGTGATTTGCTTGTCAGTCTTATGATGTGAAATAATACCTTTTGCTGTATTTGCGTGCGAGTTATTTCAGAATCTTCACAAGGCCTGTGTTCTTGTTACACCACTGATTTGCTATGATTGTGCTTTTTAGTAATAATCACTCCTTTGAAACCTTCAGCATCACCACATCATAAGTTTAAGAGCTTTAGAAGGGAACAATACAATTTTAGTGCTTACAGTTAAGAGCTTCCCTCAACCACAGATACATTCTGAATACACAGCACTTGACAAAAGATACTAAATAAGCTACCCACATCTAATTTCAAATTTATGCCTGATAACTCTTACAATCCTTGAAATTCCCCCTTTAACTTCCACGTTTCATGCATGTTCTGGTTTTGCAGTGTAGCATATAATAAAATCAAAATGGGCACAGCCTTTTAAACACAGGGGACAATTTCAGGAGTTTGAGGAAGAATCTCTGTCTTTGTTCACACAATTGACTTAGTCTGTTTTCACTTTCTCTTACTTCAAAAAATGCACCCCTGATCTGCGAGAAATAAAACCCCATAAACTTTAACCTCTGGGAAATTTCTTCTCTGATGCCATCTGAAGCTGCTTCTGCTGGTGGAAGGATTTTTGCAATGCATTTTAAATCAAAAGCTCTTAGGAAATGTTGTCTGTATAGAGCAGTTTAGATGGACTGACTAACGCTCCAGTCCCCAGCACTCATCACAGACCTGCCTGGGCATCTCCACACATGCCAGTGACTAGGAAGCCTCCAGTTCTAGATATTTCTTTGAAAAAGTAGGAAGCACAGTTTTTGCAGCCTAGCAAAGCTTCTTTAAAGGCCTCTGTTTCCCTGTGGTAACACTTATAACTCTTTAAAAGTCTGAAAACACTCAGTAACTCATGAAGCAGATGAGCCTCGTTTTCTGCACTCAAAACACACAGATCACCTTCCAAGGCAGCTGCTGCTCTCCTCAGGCTGAGGCTGCATTAGGTTCACAATGCAGGTGTTAACAGTATAAAAAACTCTGCATATTTTGATGGAGTCAGTCTTCTCCTGGGAATTATTTCTGATGTGGACATTAGAGGTAACTCGTGTGCGACTGATCCACTTCTACCCACCTGCTCAGGAGCTGCATTTTCTGGTAAAAACATGGCTGGTCCCTGTCCAAGCAGGAGAAGGGGCTTCTCCTCAAATCTTCTGCAGGAAGTTTTTTTCACCCTCAGGTACAATCATCTGGATGGTAAATCCTAGACCCTGGGATCCCTGAAAACCTACTTGGGTACTACAAACCCTGCGGACATTCAAACAGTAAGAAAATCACCTAATGAGGACACCCAAACTTAGAAGAAGATATTTGCCCTGGCCCACCAGATCCCTGTTACAAAGTGCTTTTAGGTAACAGTTCTGACCACTGATTATACAAGACCATGTGGCACAATAAAATTAAGTAAGTTTCTTTACAGTTTTAAATAAGATGCTACCCATATTTTGGACTTAGACTCAACCTTAAATAAGATGTAAAGTTAAGGCAGCTTCCCTGAAACTCTGCTATGAGATAAAAGCACCTTAGAGACAAACACCTACCACAGCTATGGAAACCAAGCTTCCCAAGTCTGTTTCTAATTAACCATTTTACCATTTGCCTTGACTTTTCCAGAAGGAAAAGAAATTGTAATTTCTAGTTCTTCTGTTTCTAATCCCTGAATCTGGGCATCTCTGATCATCCCCTCTTAGATGCTGACAGAATCCATAATTTTCATCTGCCTGTTCTTCTCTGTGCACATCCTAAAACATTAATACCAACACTGGCTTGTCCTTTTAACACTAACATGCAGACCTGTTACTTCTTCACATTAAGATATATTTGCTCTTTTTATACCTTCAAGATGACTACTAATTCTCCAGTTCTTGACTTCATAGGCAGTATAAAATTTTAAATGGTAATTGAGTCATCTTTTGATGAGCTGAAAGGGACAGCAGAGTATGATGCTGCCAGCAGCGTGCTGTTTGCTCAGCAGTAAAGTTTATGGAGTACTGCTTTATTCAGACAAATCATTAGGTTCAGTACAGGTGGTAGCTGGATGACACAGAGTCATGATGTACAGAAAATCCATACCCATTATCTGGCACCATCTTCTTGCTGTGAGAGATGTGAATTTACAGCTGCCTTTGGAGCTCTGGCCGACAGTGACATTCAGCACAGAGCCTGTGCCACTCCCTGTGTGCAGGGCAGAAAGCTCACCAGCAGAAAAGATTGTCAGGAAGATCTATCTTTTTTTTTCTTTTTTTACTACTAAAAAGTCGGACTTTTTTTGGTTTTTTCTTGACAATTACTAGCAGGACTACACATGGGGGAACAAGACAGTTTTCTAATGTCCCCTCACTGCAAGCATGCCATTTTCTTTTGCTACAGTGAATTGCATGAGCTCCTTATTCTGTTGTTTTTGAACTGAGTCTGTCCAAATAATTCATAAGTCCATAGTGCTATATTTGCTGCCAGGTTTTTATCTCATTGACAAACACAGACACTGCACAGAAAAATCCTGGTGCAGCCCATTCATAACTATCTCAACTGTTTCCAATTTGCAACACTCCTTGCACCAGCACTTTCACATCATGGGTTGTCTGCTGATTTTCTGGATCAATTTTTTATTTTCAATGTCACCAAAAGTGCATGAAACTAAGAAACTGATTTAGAAAGTGATTCTCCTTCTTCTGTTAAAAGGCTGAAAGCCTAAGTGCCTCTTTAGTAGCCTAAACCAGATTTTGGGTAGACACTGTACTTCCCCCTTTAGATGATCTTTATCTCTTCTATTTTAAGTAGAACTCAAAAGGATAAAGTAGGATTTCAAATTTATCAGCAGATTCAAACTATTTCTCCAGTGTGAACATAGCTCATTTTATGCTCCTTTAAGAGAGAAACTTTTACCACCTGCAAGGCATTTGCACAGTGCTGGACCCCTGAAAATCTGTGACTGTTACACAGGTTCTGATTAGGACATGGGGTCAGGAAATACTTGGTGTCGACTTAGCATTTCACTTGCTGCTGCTAACACTCCTATCAAAACATGGTAAAATATTAACTGCAAGGAACAGGTTCTGAACTGGTGAGGGTTCTGGTTAAATTAATGGATTTATGCTGACTTGTATCAAGAGTTGAGGGTTTGATTCTCCACTGTTCTCTGTTTTAAAAATATAACCAACTTAGCCTTAACCTCTAATATTTTTTTGATAAGTTGCTAATTCCTCAGATGGCACTACTTGCTGAACATATAGCATAAATAGCACTCCACCTTCTGTAGTTCTTGACTGACCCAGTTTCTCTGTTCTTCTGAGAAATTCTGGCTGCTGTCTCTTCCTTTCATGTATTGTGCTGCATTCTCTAGTCCTCACTTGTCCTCAAGAGACCTGATGCCAAGTACAGGGCTACAGGTCCCAAAAGAATGACACCACTTCCAATTCAGGCTCCACTAGTTTCACCTCGTGGATTGAGGGACTGGATGGTTACGAAACCTTTGATTTCCTTGGATTTCACATACTCCAGGTGACAGGAATAGTATCAAAAAGCCAAGGTGAAAGGGACAATCTATTCAGGTGGAATACAGTCAAGCGTGACTTGCACACACCTTTCTGTCTCTCCAAAACAGGTTTCTGAATGTTCTACAATTCTAAATTACTTTCCAACAGAATTTCCCTCAAACTCATGTTGTGGACTGCTGAACTCAGGCTCTTGGCTGTAACCAAAAGCTGCAACTGACATCTTCATTTCTCCTCTTCCGGTAAGGTGAAAAAAAATATATATATATAAAACAGCATGCTCTTCTGCCTTTTCTCTGTAATGTCATTTATCTTGCTGTGATTCTCATGACAGGTTATAATGCTTCCAGAACTTGAATTTCAAAGCACTTTTCAAATCTCCATTTGGATGCCAGGGTCTAGTCTCAATTCAACCAGCTGAAAATTAGCCAAGGGCTTTGTGGAGCAGCAGAGATTGATTTCAGAAGAGTTAAAGGTGGAATAAGCAGTGTCAGGCTGCTTTCCTTCCCTTTCAGTAGTTCTTAAGATTGGGTTTAGCTCTTCCAAAGCCTCCTGGGTGAGGTTGGCCACAGGTAGGACAGGATGGGACATAATGCCAAAGCATCATACTCTTAGCTTCTACTGAGGAAGGTTTATCAGCTTCTCAGAATCAAGTCCCTCAGTGGCAGAAAGAAAAATCCTTTGGAAACCTTCATTGTCCTTTCTCTCTTTCCAGAGGCACAGAAAGCACAAAAAATACAAGTCACAGCAAGTGGCACAATCAGGGTTATTCATGGGAACTGAAAGTGAGATCTGTGTTACACACAGAAAAACACAGACCCCAATAGGAATGTTCTTTAGAACCAAGACAGAAATTAATTTAGCATTTATCCTTTTTGGACTAGTAGAAATTCTGCTGTGGCAACCCATGTATCTGATTAAAGTAATTATTTTAAAAAACTGAGGGGGTTGAAAACACATGGATACACCATTTATAGTTATTGCTCAGTAACTTGGATGATACTAAAGATGTCATCAAGGAAGGGATTAAAGAAATTAAAACTTGTTCTACCACTGTGCACTAATTAAATTGTTTAGTGCAGAGATCAGCATAAATAAGGAATTAGCAAACAATAATGTGAGTAGAGGATGATTTGTAATAGCAGCACATTGATGCACTAGGCTCAGATACTATAATTTGACTGGCAGCACTTTATTAAGTTTTGGCAGCATTTAAGCAGACTGTGTGTGCTGTGATGAAGCTCAAGCACATTAATCCAAGCTCCAGCTCTTGTTAATACTGATGAGTGAAGGCAGTTAATTGAATTATGTATGAAGTAGTGCTGATTAAATATTTCACTCCTTGCTATAGAATTAACTCTGCTTTATTAACAGCCACTGTTGTCTCTAATAGTGAATGTCAGAGGGACGTCTTCTCAGCCATTTACTTTCATTTTTCTAGCCATCTGCTCAGGTTGCTTATCTATGTACACATATATTCCTGCTTGTACTGGCCTTTGAAAGAAGCAGTTTTGCTTCTCACAAATGGTTGTGTGATAGTGTAAAAGTTTTATTTCCTTACAGAACAGCTTTCAGTGAAACTCTTAAATTAATTTTTCTCATTGACAATAGAATAGGATTCTACAGATTACACAGACACAGACTTTTGAATGATGCCGTCTCCACAATGAAATGCAACATAAATGGGCAATTTTAATTTTGCTATGATGATGATTTCTACTTCCAGTTTTTACAACATTTAAAAAAACTGTACATAAAACCTCTGTTAATGAGGAAGAGAAAGGAAAAATCCAGGCACATAATCTGAAATTACAAAAAAATTGCAAAGCAGGGCTTTACAAAAGAAATAAACCAGTGTCCTTTCAGGAACTGTGCTGAACAACTACAAGAATTCCTGTCCTCACCAACTGGCAGATGTTTACAATTAACTCAAAGACAATACAACTGAAACCTCAGTTATTTAGCTGTCCATAGACAAAAATGACAAAAGCTTATCAGGACAGTGGCAGTGGTTTGGCAATAAGTACAACAAAAAGTTCTGGAGACACTATGGTTGCTGCTGGACCACGTTTTCACAAAGCCAGGTCAGTGCTCTTTCATCCTTTGCTGAGATGTGTGAAGAGTTGGCAAAACAGTGAAATCTGGTACTAACATGTATATTAAAAAATATGGAATATGTGGAGTGTGCAAAGCCACAAGCTTCTGCTGTTAAAAACTGTGATTAAGATTTTTAAATTATACCCTCTTGGAGGTCTGACAATGCTCTTTCAGACCAGCCTTGAAATATTCTAAAAAAAAAAAAAAATAAGCTTTCCGGTTTGGTCATATAGGTTTGGTAATAGGTTTTCAGTGAAATGAAATGAAACACTGCAGTGCAAAAGTGACAGAATACAGAAAATATATTTAAATAGTAGCAGAGATCAAGACTGGTAAGTTTTAATACTGTTGGATGTTGGGTTTCTTTTTTCTTTTACTTATAGAGTTTTTTTCCCCATAAGTTGCTAGGAAACTAACAAACCAAGACAAAATACCTAGCAAAACACAGATATGCTGCATGTCCACTATTCCATGTTACTTTGTAATCCATTTAATTAATAAATACAACTGAGGAACAATACTTTTAAAATGTCTTGGGACAACATAAAGCCCAGAGCAAGTACTTTTGTATAGATGTTTTGGAACTTCTGTTCTATTTTCAATGCTTACACTTCCGTGTCCCCAGGAAAAACAAAATTACAATTAAGTTAATGTAGTAACATGAATCAGTGAAGGAGATGCTTATAAAACAATGTTTAATGAAAGTGAGTTAGGTATTTCTTAACTTGACCTGCAAGAATGCCTTTACTTAGTGTGAGAAATGACTGCTCACTTTTAAAATTTTAAAGGTTTATCAAACCTTAACAAAAATACAACAAAAGGACTAAACAAGGAAAAATTACAGTGCTGGGAGCCTGCCCGCCCCCCACCCCCCTGCCTGGGACTACCAGCCATGTGGCTTGTCTTCAAAATAAATGATCCCCCTTTTATATCTCCAGCCCCTCCCAGAGAGTCCTGTCAGTAGATTCCTTCCTTGCTGCGCAGTGGTGGAGTTCACTTTCTTACATCTTGGTTGGAGATCAGTGTTACCAGAGTAGCAAGTCAACCCTCCCAAATGCCCGCACTACCAAGGCCATCCCGTGATACAGAACATAACCATACATCTACAAAACTTTTCTTAGCATACATATAATGTTCACCCCTCAACTGTGAGAGCCAACCATATCATTACTCATCTGTCACACTTGGATCTGAGGGTACAGCAAGGCCTCCAGTATTACTTTCACATTTTTCCCTTGGTATTCTTTTAATTATGGTGTTTTAAAACAAAATTTCAGGTGTGCAAATACTGCTATCTGAAACCCTGGTTCATGGTATAACTTTCAAGATAGGATTAGTCTTGATTTTTCTTCTACTCAAATATGATGCCAGATTAAAATCCTGTATAAGACTAAGGATGTTCATTAACAGAAAACAGAAGGTACCTCTCTGGAACCCCTGATTCTCTCTCTGTACGTTGAAGGATGAGTTCAAGGAACCCAAAACATGGGTCAAGGGCAAAGGCAGAAACTAAAGCTAGAAACTTATTCATTGTTCAAGTTAGAATCTGATCCAATTGCCATTGCAAAGTTATTTTGTTTTGCTTTGGTAGATCTTTAGAGGAGAGCAGGGCTCCAGACAAACTGGATGATGCCATAACTTCCTTTAGAAAGCGCAATCTCTGGTGATTGGGGTGTTAAGACTCTCAACACCAGAAACCACTGACTAAAGCCATGTAAAAACAGAAGAAAATGGTTACCAGCAGAGGCTGGAGGAGTGCACATCCACAGAAGGTCCAGCTGTGTTGGAACTCTGATGGCTGAAAACTTCAAGCTTTCTGAATTTAAGGGTATCAACCCCCAAGTAAACACCTCGTTTGACCTGACACCTTGGAAAAGGCTTCAAAAATTGAGGGACAGCACAGAAACAGTGTGTGTGTAGTTTGGATAGTGTGATATACTTTGTATTGTGTGATCTCACAGGCTGAAAAAACTTAAGATTTGGGATTTTAGTATATGGTGATATACGGGAGCCAAGATGGAGAATTTTGGGTGTGGGTTAGTTGTGGTTTTTGCACCTTCTTCTTCAGGAATCTGGGTGGTTTTCTCTAATTGCGTGAAAGATGTCTGCATTGTGGGTTTTGGGTGATCATAATTGGGCTAGAAGCATAAATAATATAGATGTCAACTGTTTATTGGATAATTGGGACTTAAATGGCCTTGAACAGACACCATCTTAGGTCACTTTCTTGACTTAAAGAGAGCTCACATCATGTGAGTTTGTAACAGATAAGGATAACAAGCTTCAAAGTGAGACTCCGAAAACATCTCCTGAGTTTTATTCATCCTGACCTTGGAGCAAGAAAGAGCCTGGCATTCCAACACAGCTGGAATTTTGAACTGCCTATGAAAATATTGATTTGGGAGTCACAGGCTGTGGAACGGATGAGGAGGAGGCTGACAGCCATCTGTGGAGGAAGCTCTGCTTGTTTCTCAGGGGCTCCAGAGATCACGGCGTGCTGCTGAGGGTGCCAGCTGGCCTGCTGCCAGGAAGCTGCTCTGTGCCACCAGTCTCTGGGAAGCCTGCCCATAGAACCACAGCACACATTCCAAACAAGAATTGCTTGGTATTTCTTCACTATAAAAGCTGATGAGCAGCTTTTCTTTCAAAAGCTCAAACTGCCAGGGCTTTGCCCGACTGGTTGTGGCGGGGGCATGGCTGTGTGACTCTCAGGAGAGCCACTGACATCAGAACTGGAAGTTATTACTTACGACTTTTGTCTTTACTCCCATTTTTTTAGCTTGCCCACACGAACACTTCCCATGACCTATTCCAGAGACCATGGCTGAAGAATACCCAATTTACATAATTTTCCATATTCTTGAATCCCTTCTGTTCCTTGACAACATGTGATTGTTTCTCATGTTACCTTTCTGTCTCTCAGTAAAACAGGACTTTATCTAGTAAAGAGAAATGGAATCATCATCTTTCTTGAAGCAAGAACTAACCTTGAGGCTCCCTACTGTTTGTTTACAATCACTCTGAATGGCAATGCAGTGCAGAGCTGAGGAACTGAAACCTCAAACATATAGGATATTGGTTATTGCTTTAAGACTGACATGCTTTGGGAGGCTTTATAACAAGGAAATCTTACTTCATTTTATTCAGATAATTATTATCAGTTAAAAAATGGATATTAGAACAGGAGCTACATACCAGTCTTACATAATTACATATAATGTGTACCTACAAACACATTTTGTAATTCTTCCTGGTCCATTTTTAACTTTTTACCTCATTACTGTAATTTTGGTTGTAGTAGAATTCAGAAGCAATTCCACACACCCAGATTATTCTCTACACCCTTTATACTGGGGCAAATCTGAGGTAAAAATGGTGAGAAGAGGCTCAGTCCTGCAGACACTAAATTTAGAATAGCAATACCTACAGAACACAGTGAACTCAGTAGGTGATTCATTTCCTGTTGAAGATGATTCCTAAAAGCTCAAGTATCTCCAGAAGGTCACTCCCACCTTCAGAAAACATACACAACAACTTATTTTTAGAGTTATGTAGAAATGCCTTGCCCACACAGTAAATTGGACATATGTTCTTGGGTTCAGCTGCCAGTTTTGTTGTGAGGAATTCTGGTTTCACTGTTTTTACTAAATAAAATTTTGCATTTATTTTGGTCAAAGCAAAAACCAAATCTGAATGAAACCATTGCTCATGGACCTTGCAATGAGAGCTAAGTCTGCTGTTGGCATTCTTAAGCTTGGTTGTGGGTTGCTGTTCCTCCTGGAAGTACATTCCTAACTTTAGATACTGTAACTGGAAAGGATGCTGGATTGAGCACGTGCTAAGTGGCATAGCTAAATCAGAGTGAAAGTGGTAACTCTCCTGCTGCTGTCCTTTGCACAATATGGAAATGTTGTTCCTCTATCCCAAACATCCTCTTCCTTTGCTGATTGGCCCCAGTAACTTCTTATGTCTGTACAGAATACTGTACATTCACCAGGCCATAAATGAGGGAATTAAATATCCAAACTCCTATGATCTTTTATCAAATTTATTACCTGCAGTAGATTCCATACTAGAAATGTGCACCAAATTTCTCATGTGTAAAACTGGGATGTATTTTTTGTAGGTGAAAGTAAAATCAGGCTGGTCTGAGGGTTCAATGATTGATGTTGTATTTGAAATTTAAAATAAGCTCAAATCCCCAATTCAGCTATCACTGAAAACACTGGTTTGGATAACATATTCTACATTATTTGCAAATGACAGGGTCCAAGCTATTTAAAATAATCACAAGAGTATTCTGAAGGTGTATGAAGAAACTAGAGCTGAGCATTGTGTACAATGTAGTAGTTGGGGTGGTGAAATTACAAAAAAAAAAAAAAAAAAAAAAAGCAGAGAAAAAATTCTCTAGGAACAATAAGAAATGGGGTAAAAAGATCAGAGAGACATTGGAAACTACCAAGATGATCCACCTTCTGCATCTACAAATAAGACAATAGGACCTACCCAATATTTGCTGGCTGATATTAATTTGGATTAGATATCACATCCTGATTTCCTGTGGCTTTTTTCTAGAAAACTGATTGTTAAAAGCCTAAATCCTATCAGTAACATGTTCACAAAAAAATTTCAATATTAAAAACCATTAAAAATGCAAAAATAAGGGGACAGACTGCTGAAAAGAAAATGCTGGGAAAAAAAAGGTTTTGCATCCCAATAGTTATTTCAATTCTTAAAAGCAATGAAAAGAATTTAAAATCCAACCTGAAATTATTTGTGCATCTTCATGCAAAGATCTTGGCATTCAAGGAGCACTTTATCCATCTTCAGACATCATAAAGTTCCACTAATTAAGTTCTCTCTTGTAAAATAATTCATATTTGCTGTTCTTCAACCACTAGATTAATTTTTACCACACATATATTGTTTCCTGGTATTACAGAAGGCATGCTGTAGATAAACGTTTTGTATATCAAACATTTTAATCTTAAATGTGAAAAATCCCTATAGGCATAGGTATATATACAAATATAAATTTGTCAGTATGAAGCTCAACTGGAGAGCCATATGGGAAGGAAGACGGTTTTGAAAAAAAGATGCTTGAAAAAACCCAAAAACCCAGTATCAGCATGAAGAGAACAATGACATTAAGGTGTTAGAGGCTGGTGTATGTAATATTGTGATCTTCTCTGGCTGTTGGTGTTTTGGTTTGCACTACACAATGGTTAGTTTGGAGGTTTTGGCTGCAAATATAGGAAGCAGAATTTGATCATTTTTTAGTGCAATGCCTAAAGATACAGGAATTTCTGCATGTTCTTTGGAGCAGGTGGTTTTATGGAGCTCTGCTGGTGGCTGAATGTCTCTGCTGAATCAGTGGGGTTTAAGGGATGAAATATCCAACTGAGCTCATGAAAATGCTAAAGTTTGATCATTTCTGTTAAGCTTGTATTGAATTCAGACTCTCACAATGAACAAATCTGGGCATTATCTCAGACAGCCAGTGAGGAGATGTAAATATAGTTGGGATTATGTCCATCGATAATGTGAAATTCTCTATCTATCTGCAATTCTGTCCATTCATAGTATGAAGTTCTCTCTGTATTTAAGTTACTTTCTTGTGAAGTATGGCAGGGACAGAATGGAAAATCAAGTTGTCCTGTGACAAGATTATCCACAGCTACATGGAGGTGAGGCACAGCATCATCTTGACTTCTCTTAAAATATGTCACAAAGTGAAGAGGCAAGTTAGGGAGTGAAAACACACACCATATTTAGAGTCTCTGAATAAGGACACTTGAATCTGGTTCTGTTTGTTAAACTCCATCTGTAAAAGAAAAGCACTTTCCTAAAATATCCATTTCCTGCATATTTGACACTACAGTATGGAGGACTCCTGTGAAGTTCAAGATGGTTTTAGAAGTCACATCAGTAGGAGCTTTGGCATAATCACAGAAGAGCATGTTCTGGGCTGGAGTGCCCAGTGCACTGTTTTTGACTGCAGATTCTGGCTTTAAAAGCAGATATGTCAAGCCACAGAGCTGGACATTTGGAGGGAAAGTGGAGCTTTGCTTGACTGACACAAGGCAGAAATGTTCATTGCCTCTCTCTGCCCAGGTATGGTAAAAGGCAGAGTTGCTGACTACTCTTTAGTGTATAAAAGTGTATGGAATTCAAGGAAGAACCCAGTGCACCCCTCTGCCGAGTGCCACAGAGGTGATGTCTGCAGACAGGTCATGGTGCAGGATTTAGTACCCTGTTCCTCTCAGAGGCAGATGTTACTGCAGTTTAATGTAGTTTAGGAAAACTGTAGGTGTGTGATCGGTCAGCAAAACCGTATGTTTAAAACACTTGGGAAAACATTTTCTTACTAAAGCCAGCGGACATTATTCCAAGAGCTTTGTATTTAAAAACCTGCCATCTCAGAATCCTCTCTCCTCCAATTAGGATCAGCGTGCTCCACAAAATCCTCAATGTAAATATATGGCCCAGCAACACTATTATGAACTGAGTAGCTGAAGGTGTCTTAAGGTACATTATGCATGAAAACCAATGCAAAATATTGCACAACAAGGTCAGGCAAGAAATTGAAAATTAAATGCCAGTATCTCAGTAACAGCTTCCTGAAGGGCACATTAGAAACAGTTTACCAGAAATCTTTCCAGAAACGAGAACATCTTTCACCTAAACCCATTTTTGCTGCCTATTGTTCTTTAAAGGCATTTAACTTTCTCTGGATTTCCATTTGTGGCAGGGTTTAGGAGGTGGGGCGTTAACTGATTCTTCAGTTATTTACCCCACTTTCAACTCCTAAGAGAACAAAGGATACTCTTCCAGTCACTGAAGTTCTTACTTAAAGATTATTTGAGTTCTTTGGAATTTTACAGACAGAATTATGAGGGTCTTCAGGCACTAAATGATACAGTAGGTGCCTCCTGGTATCTTCTTACCTAAGCCAGTTAGATGCCAAATTCCCAGAGCCTTTTGGAAGAAGCTGTGTATCTCAAATATCTACCTTCTTTTCCTTGGCCAGTCATGTGCATTTTAAAGTACTTGATAAAGTTTGCAGATCTAGACATCAATCTCAACAAGCCCACAAACCAGAACTAAGATGGCTGAACTGTGGAGGCCATGAGCTTGCCAAGAAGGACTGATGGTCATGCCTTGGAAGCACAAACCATAGGCTCCAGGTATTCCCCACAAATCAAGCTGAGGAAAAAGGCTTCTGCCACAGTGCTCTGTGGCACCATGTTAACTGATCCCAGTTCTGCCTTCCCCATTGGCCAGCTGACTTTACCTACCCCATTTACCATCCTTGTACCCCAGTTCTAGAAAGCTCTCTGTTCCCTGTTTCCCCACTGGTCCTTGTATCCCCACTGATCCACCCAGGCATTCCATTCCCTGTTGGTTCTTGCCCTTTGCCCTGCACAGGTGCCACCCTGTGCCCTCAGATCACTGATCTCTGATGCTGTGCCCTGCATGCCCCATCCCCCCCCACCCTTCCCTATACTTAAACCTGGACCCTCTTTTTTTCCCTGTCTTCTATCCCTGGACTCCTTTGGTGTGTAGCTTCAATAAACCCTGTTGGAATTCCATACAGAAGACCCTTCCTGGAGATGCTTTCGGGAAAGTAGCAGCAATTCACCATCTACTCACACTTCTACTACACTAAACCAGTTCTGAAAGTGAAAACTGTTGGAAAAAAAAAATTCCTGTGTTTCAATCTGCACTTTATAAATCAAAGTGTGTTGTGTGTGAAACCAAGGAAGTTTCTTTTTCTTCTGTATTTCATAATATTCACATTCTGAAGCTCCTTCATGTCTTTATGTTTACAATCTAATGGTATTTTAGGCAAAGTTTTAATGCAAAAACTATGCAAATGTAGTGTTTGTTATGAGAAACGGATACCAATAACCATAAATATTCATTACTTGATGTAACAAGCTGGAAGAGTTTCTGAGTCATCTTTTACAGTGACTACTTCCTTAAGCAAATATCTGAGCCTGCCCAGATGTAATTTATTAACGTACTGAGAAAAGGCTGTGAAAAGAGTAGTTACAGAATCAGCAACAAAGGACAAATAATGGTAAGGCAGACAAACCTGCGAAAAGGAGAGCTTCATGTCTTTTAATTCAATTAAATTTCTGCCACTTTAACTAGTACTTTTCCTCTGGCCTTTCCAGAATTCCATCTGGGTTTCCCTGAGAGGTGTAGGGATTGAGTCATATCTCTACACAAAGTGTAGTGACTGGAAAAAACAGAGACCCTGTTTTAAGTCAACAGAATCACTTTATTAAGCACACACCAGTATTTATATGTTTTTTCAGTGTACAAGTGTAGGATCAAACAATGCAGCCATAGTTATTAGGAGACTAACCAATCACGCAAAGAAATGGCAGAACAGATGTTTCTTGCTCTTTTATCTTGGACATCCTCACACTTTCCACACAGCCTCCACGGTCCAGTGTTCTGGGCTGCTTAACTGAAGCATTCTCACATAGGTGAGATGCAGATGATCTTTCTTATGCACTTTCTCATGGGAAAAAGGTGCTTGTTAAGGTCAAGAGGAGCAGCTGCTTCAACACACAACTCTCATGTCACAGCGCAACAAATATGTAATTTTCATCTTTTTTTCCCCTCTTGGTTACTCTTTTTTTACTAAATGAGGCACAGGAGTTGCATGAAGAATCACGTAAAATTAGTTGGGGAAAAGTATTTAAAATTCTATCTAAATATGAATTTTCTCTGGACAATGTTCTAAACTGGGAAAGTAAATCCAAGCCTTTGGCAGTGAGAATGATGTGACCATTGCCTCGAGACAGTTAAATGGCAGGACTTCCATTTGTTTCCCCAGGTTTCTGGGTGAGGCACCACCTTCTTCCTCCCTACTGCACTCTCTGAAACTAAACCAACACAAGTCCTGCCACAAAGCAGCAAGCCCATAAACATAAAATTACAATGAGCAATAAAACCTTGAGAGACAAGCTTTCCTATTAGTTTAATTTATACTCCTGTTAACCAATTTTAAATGCACATTAAAATATTAAGTAATTCTGAAGATGTCAGTGTGTGGATAATAGAGCTTGCCAAGGCCATGCAATATAAGTGTTTCAGCCACAGCCAATTAGATTTTAGTCATTTGTTCTTTTTTTTAGGAAAGCCTCATCTGAAGGAAGAAAAGCTATTTGAAGATGCCCAAGTGCAGGACAGGAAAAGCAAAATGGAATCTGAACTCCCTCCTGGGAAATGCCCTGACATGCACTTGTGAAAGGGAATTCTGAAGCCATGACCTACGTAGGTAGCCCAGTTTGGAAAACCAGAAGTGTTGCCTTCATAATCTGAGATGTTCTCTCCTATGTCATACTCTGTATTCTGAGTCATACAGAACAGCTAAATCCTGCAGTTCTAAATTGGGACTAAAGCTGGGAATTAGCTATCACTCCCAGCTGCATCCATGGCTTTAACAGCACCTGACTGAGATTTGGAGGAGCAGCTCCTCTCACAGCTGAGCATCCTGTTCATCCTGTGCTGTTACTGCGGTGGTAACACCAGCATGATGCCAGTGCACAGGTTTAATCCTCCCATTCAGCCCCTCTCCTCCATGAGAAGCACAGGATACCATATTAAAATGTGATTTCCTCAAAAAGCACATTATTAATGGAATTGCAGTGTGAACACTCTGGGACAAAAGAGATGGAGGCTCACTGCACAGCTGTGGAAATAAATAATTTCACTGCAGTTAAAAAACCTGAAAGATATGGTTTTAACTAAAACCACTGTAAAGGGAATACAATCTTGTAAATATTGGGTTTTTTTGTTTGTTTGTTTGTTTTTTTTTAAAGAATCAGCTTCTAATGGCCTTTATTCAAGGGCTGTAGCGTTTGTCTCAACAAGCAAATCCCACTGTTTCCAGTGTGACCTATTTTCAGACAGAAGCAATAACCTAGGATTTTCTAAACTGGAAGCAGCTCTTGCTTTTGTAGCAACTACTTCAGCCAGACTTGTATCTTAATTATTGTAGTGTAGAAAACACATCATGCCTGGATTTCAGAAACTCAACTAAACCCAACTTGACCAATTTTATAAGCAAGGAGGAAAAATCCAATTTCTTCATCTGTTGATTGAAATGTCATTGTTTTACTGCAAGTGCTTTCAGCCTTTGGGTTTCATTTTGAACTGGAACAAGTGGATGTGGAATGGGGCTGTTCCTTGGCCTAGACACATCCAGCCTTCTTCCTGCCTTGCCTCTGAAGTTATAGTATGAGATAGTGTCAAAATGTCACTGCAGATAATAATTTGTAACATTCTCCAGCTCTATTAATTGCAGTGGCAGCTCTGGTAATGCCTGTGCATGAGGCGCCAGGCCCTCAGTGCCCATCCTGCTTCTTCTCTGCTGGGCCAGCTGCACTGCTTCATGTCAGCCAAAGCACAGGGCTGATTCAAAGGATCCACAGGAACGTTTTTTCTTCTTTAATCAACAGCACAGGGACACCAGGCAGACCAGCCTGATGGCACAGGCATATCTGAACTGGCTGCATGATTCTCTCCCAGCCTCCAACTGCTGCCTTGAACTCAGCTTATCCATTTTTCCATTTATTCTGCATCTCATTTAATATTTGTAAAATGATCTCTCTGAATAAAGACCTTAATTCTTCACCAAAATCCTCACGACAAACTCACATATATTAAAGACACAGGAAGAATAAATTAGAGGAGGTCATAAAAGGGTCCTAAAGAACCACCTCTGTGTTGGGGTAGAACATCTGTCTGCTATGTGCTCTGGTGTCAAGTGAACAACTTCCCGTGTGACCTGGTTATTTTGTGCTCCATCCCTGAGTATTTTTATCGGTCATGCAGGCTCTGAAATGCCGCAGGCTCTGAAAGGCTGCAGGCCAGGCTGTTGTCTAAAAGCACTTGTGAATTACAGACATGCTGTTTGCACTGCTGTAGTTAACGACCTGTCAGGTTTCCCATTATGATGTTATGCTGTTATTTTCAGGGTTTATGTCCTGGCTATAAAGTTGGTGACTGCTTGGTCTGGAAACTAATGCATTTTTTTTTGGTATGTTATATAAATATGAAGTGAACAAGTGCCCTAATATAAAATCAGTCTCTAGCCAGAAAGGTAAAAGGTGACAATTTTAAGTAATATTTTCAGTGCTAGGAAAAAAAAAATCAATAAGATTCAGGAAGGTTCCTTTTTTTGGGCAGATTCATTAACTACAATAATGTGATTTACAGCTCGCAGGGGCAGCAGGTACCTGGAAATGCATTAAGTAGGTGACTATTTTGTGGTGAGTTCTGAGAGGATAAAGCTACCACTGACCACAAACAGTATGTGCCCAGATATGCCATGATGGGGTGATGGTATAGAATATTTGTATTTTAATCTGTGTAAGTAACAGCATGTAAAACTTATCCAAATAATAATTCCACGTTATCCAAATAATAATTATATTATAATAATATAGAACGATAATATAGTATAATATAAAATAATATAAAAATAATAATAATAATTCTACGTTCTTCAGGTTACTGAAGAAATGTCATGATCAAATAACCCTATGAATTCATATTTACAAGTAAAAGCATAGCTGTCTATTAGGAGAGTACTTGCCTACCATAGGATGTATCCACCTATAGGTAACAGTCTTATTTCCTTTTCTTTCTGTTTTCTTAATTAGGCAGGGGACAAGATTTGACAGAGAGGTTTTTTGTTAGTACCAGTGAAGCTTCAGTGACAATAACCAACAGCCTGATTTACTCTGTGTAACCATGCATAGAGCAGTGGTGTGATCTTACTTCACAAGAGTTTATTTTAGCCACAGATGAGGGTGTAGCTGTAGTGACCATATTTTCCTCTGTATGATGTGGCAAATTCTACACTAAATTGCACTAATTAGATGTGCAAATTAAAAGCTGCACACTGTGTTTATATAAAGTCCTCACTGGTGCTGGTGATTACATCACCAGTGTAATCGGAATCTTCTTCCTGAACTCACTATAATATCCTGATGTGAACAGTCTTAGTGAAAGAGAAGCTGAATTCCTACCTGACTGTCTCAGGTTACAAAATTAAGATATATTCTATTCCCATCCTCAAGAGCTGCTGAAACCAGGAGGGGCATTGTTTCTTCCTTATCTCCTGTTAATGGGCCCATCGATGCCTTTCCACCTGACTCAGAGATAACTCAGAGATAACTTCTCTCCCGAGATAACGTTTCTGTTTAATGGACCCACCACATGACTCATGGGAAGGTAACAGCCCAGGAGGGAGGAGCTAAGCATCCCCACCTGGATATAATCTGGGATTTTGGACAGAACAGTCAGTCTTTCCACTGGATTCCCAGAGGAATGGCTGTCTTTTCCACTGGATCTTCAGAGGAAGACTACACCCTTTCTACAGGATCACTGCTCCAACAAAAGAACAATTGCCACTCCAGGAGGACTGCAGCCACCAATCCAACTGGGCTGCTACCAATACCCTGACCAACAGGGTGTCGGGTTGTATTCTGACTTTGTCAGTGGTTTTTCTTTTGTATTATTGCATGCATTTTGGCTTTCCTTTTCCCTTTTCTTAATAAATTATATTTCTGACTTGGAGTCTCTCACTGGTTTTGCTTTCAAACCAGAACATTGACAATCACAACTGTAATTTCAGTACTCTTGAGTACTGAAATTGTACCTTCATTGAGGTATTTTACAAGAGTAATTTTTGTAGAGTAGGATAATGACAGAAGTAGCAGTGGGGCAACATCTTAGTGCCACTCATTATCTCTGTTTCCATGTTATATTGCAATCCCTTCCAGTTCTATCTCATCCCACACAGATTTATGGCAGAAGTACCCAAGCAAACGTAAGCTGGTGCACTGTACTCTTCTCTGATTAGGTGCAATTACATTTCATTGGGGAAGAACATGATTAGTACAGAAAAATACTATTCTTTATTATTCTCAGTGACTTCTTTCACCAAAGGACACTCACTTCTTTTACACTATACCATGAAAAATCTATAAAGAGGGTTTTTATGTAGGAAGTGATGATTGCTATTGTTTTGTACAAAAACATGTGGACACCCACAAGAAAACTACTACTACAAGGTAATTAATAGCCAGAGCTCCAAGTCCCCTCCTTACATAAGGAACTGTGGCAGATGTCTACTCATTTTCAGCTGGAATTATTAGCTTTAAAACGTCCTTGAGTCTCTGAGCAGCACCTAATTCTTCTATCAGATTTCTTTGTGCTTCAATTTTACCCCTCTAAGTCATGCTTACCACGAAAATGTCCAGTACCAAAGAGTGTCAAGAATTCCTTAGATACCCTGTGAAGATTAGCTTGTCAAGGCGTAAGGTAAGATAAAACTTTTTAATATATTATTTGATTTATAATAATTTGATTGATTTTTAATATATTGATTATACATTCAGCACTGTACAGGAGTCTTGCTTCTGGCCCTTTCCTGAATAATCCTTCCAAGTAAGTAGTTAGGAGCTTCCAGTTATTAATGACTTAAGTCACAGACCATTATTCCAACTGCTTTCATACTCAGCTTGTCAAGAATATCACAGAATGCTTTGGGTTGGAAATGACCTTAAAGATCATCCAGTTACACCCCCCTAAACCCTTTCCTGTATACACCAGTGTTTATCTTTGGGATCCCTTCCCTTGCTCTTAGGTCACAGTGAAGAACCTAAAAAAAGAAAGATTCCTAGTACTAGGAATCTTACCCTTTTTATCCCAAACACCAATTTTTGATGTTCCAGCTAAGGCAGTGCACAGGGATGAGCCTTCTCTTCTTAAGCAAAAGCTTAAGAGGATGTGCTCATCATGTAATGATGAACCCTTGTAAGATCACACAGGTGGCTTACTGACTTTTCACTTCAAGGTTTTGTAGAGATTGTAAACTAAACAGTGTTGTAGGATAGCACACATTTTGGATACTGCTCTCTGAGTAAATGACTGTCCAAATGGTATTAACCTCTGGAACTTCCTCCCAGTTAGAAGCCATCATCCATGCAGGTTTTGGTAGCTACAGTTGTACAAAAAATTCCTGGTAATTAATTGTTCTTTGTGCTTATAACCCATATTTAGTGTCACTGCAAGATAAACAGCATCTGCTTCAGGATAGTGGGAAAGAGGAAACTATCAGGTTTCATCAGAAACTATCTGGAGTACTCCCACACCAAAAATATTATCTAACCTAGCAGCAAGTGTGAGGGACAATAATTGACAAGGATTTGCAAGTCACCGCCTTCAAGGTTTTCCTTATTTGCACTTTCCTGAAGCAGAAGAGGGACACTGCTCATGTCCTGGCAGGGAAACCTGAGGATGCAGCAGGACAGGCCCTGGACAGCTGGTGGCACAGCAAGGTCCAACCTGGCACTTCATGTGTTGGTTATAACAAGGGAAAGCTTGACCTTTGCAGTGCCTGGTGGGACTAGGAACAGGCAGAAAGACAGGAAGAAAATTTGAATCATTTGGTCATGTCAGGATAAGAAAGCAAAGGCCAGGGTACATCTGCTGCATGGTACCATCATGGATACCAATTGTAACTGAGGAGGAAAAGCCACAGCTAAGAAAGATAATTAGGCTGTTAAAAGAAAATGGATCTGAGACCACATTAGCAAAGAACTGCATTTCAGTCGCAAGTTTGTGGTCTTCAGAGCACTTTACTGCAGTTAGTTCACTTTGCTGGCCCCCTAAAACTTTTTTTTTCTTTCATCGAAGGACTGAATTAGAGGGAAAAACAGCATTTAGAGATCTGTTTGTAAAACGGCTGCAGTTACAGACCATATGTAAAACAGTAACTTTATTGAGAAGTCCCCCTTTTAGAAAGGACTGCATAGATGGGTGGCACCAAATCATGGTGCCACCAGGTATTGTAACTGGGAAAAAGTCCATGTTGTATTAGATTTAACTCTCACATAATTTATTTTTTTTAATCTAGTCTCCTTTCTAGCTACATGATTTGTAAAGAGTCAATTTTTGCAGAATCACCAAAGGAAGTGAGAAACCAGGAAAATTTCTGTTATGAAATATATTTCCTTCAAGCTGTCTTTAACTGACAACCAAAGCTGACATATTATATATACTAACCTAAGTTCAAATCAGTAAGTGAATGATTTCCAGTATCTATGTTCTATCACCCTGAAGAAATGAACTGTTCTAAAATATTGCTTTCTAAAAGAAAAACTGCTATTATTGTTCCAATAAATAATTATATATGGCTGGTTAATTCCTCAGAGGCAACAGCAGACTGTGTGATTTTGAAGGGTGTGTGCATACTCTTTGAAGTACTGCTGTAGCTCAGACAGCACCACTGTTTTCACTGATATGCAAAATGCACCAGATGGTGAGTGATGCTGCAGCCTCCTGAAGTTCCAAAATAAGACCAGGAGATGTTACAGTTAGAAAAGTGAGCAGTGCAGGAGTAGGAATCAGCAGGTTTGGTTTTTGCTGTTCAGGCAGCCACACTAAGTGATCACTGTCGCAGTGTATGACACAGGCCCCTCTGTGACTGCAGGGTGGCACAAACTGAGAGCTGAAAGTTTAACACGTGTGTGGGTTTGAAGTTTTTCATCTCTCAGTTTCAAGCCGTGGACAAACCAGTTGGACAGCCCATGTTTTGAGCCAGTGCAGCGTTGCCAGGTGGTCAAGGTTAGGGCATAATCCCACCAACAGCATCCTTGCAAAAGGCAGGAACAGCAACACAGAATTCCAGCAGTTTTTTCCCTTTTAGTGTAAATCAAGTTGTGAAAGAACCATGAACAGGGGATTGCTCATCTCAGAACCACAGGGAAAAAGGCAGGCTTTGACTGGTGATCTGTGGCCAATAATGAATCCTAGTGGATGGAGATCTTCATCTGCAATTAGAGGTCATTTACAGCTTTTATTACAAGCAAATTATTACATAATTTGCTCCCTCAGCAATGTTCACTCATTATTTGATGGATTTCCTCCTGTTAGCTGAGGTTGGCATTAGCACCCTGTAAAGTAACTTTAGATTTGGTATAATTCAGTAGGGGACCCCAAAGACAATGTCTTCCCTGGGAAAGAAACACTTACATGCTTGTACTATCACATAGTCCAGAGTTTCCACAACAGGATGGAGGTTTGCCAAGTGCACTCTGTGATCACAAATTAGATTTAACAACCTTTATATTTTATGCTTACCAAAGCCCACTTTCATAATGGTATGAAAAAACAGGACCAGTATGAAAAGAGTCAATACAATCACAAAGATTATTAAAGGTTATACACATCTATTTGAAGAAACAACAAGGTTACCAATAAATTTGGAATATGAGTGTCTTGGTCACCTGGAAATTGCTTGCATGACTTCAGTGACACCACATATTCATAGTCACAGCCAAAGAAAAGACTATTTAAAGGTGTTTTAACCCATCAAGAGCTACTTTGATATTCCACACCAGAAAAAGTCTAAGTAGTAAGCGTTTGTAATAATATAAATTATTTTATTATTATGCAAATCACCATGCATAAAGAAAAGTATTCCTTCTTCGTCCTTGAACATTCCCTGAAATTTAATTTGGAACCTAATTTACATTCAATTAACATTTTGAAGTTCTACTTACTTTCTACTTTTCTACTTGCCTACATGATTTAAATCATAAGAGCAATTCTTTGCTTGTAGAACAGCTGGGAGATGGGGAGTGGTTTCTGCTCCAGTAGCAGATACACGAATCCAGCCTTGATTAACTTTCCCTCCTGCATTTCAGAACTCTGCATCTCTCTTTCAAGGCTGGGCACCAAGACAGACCTGATCCACAGTTCCTGTGCTGAGAGAACCTGCCAGCTCTCAATGTTGCCTCAATGAGCACTGAGAGAAGTGAATTTGGGAAGTTTGCCTACATCCTTCCCTTCTGTGAGATACACATCATTGACTCCAGCTCAGTGGCTTATAGCAGGAAAACACCTGTGTCCAGATGAACATTAGAAAGGGATTTAAATTATTTTTTTCTAAAATCTATCCCACAATATGGGGAGTTTGGATTTGGTGAATGTAATGAAATATGGCTTGATTTTATGAGCTGCTCAATGGCAAATCTGCACAGGATCCAGTGCATTTCTAGGACTTGGCTTAAATGCTTCCAAAACAGACTAAGCAGAAAAACGTATGAACAGCACATTCTAACCCAGGCATTTTGTGATACACTCCTAACTGCATTCTTACATAGCTCCCCATGGAAGAAGTGAGAGTTCAAAGAGAGACAGTGACTTTGCCTAGGTGAAAAGTATTTACTCAGCTAAAGCTGTGATAGACAAACTCCAGCAACTCCTCCTGAAGTGTTTTATAATTATATTGCCCCTAATTAATCATCTCTGCATTTGTGGATGCTCCCCTAAGCAGCTACAGAGCTAGATTCATGTCATATTAGCTGAGATGCCAGTTCTGAACTACAGTGACAGGCTGTTGGACCAACACTCCTTTCTAATATCTTTGGGGGTGTTCACTTCCAGCCCTGGGTCAGGACAAACAGCTGTGGGAAGAAAACATCCTGGCAGATGGCTGTAGCTGTTTGCTTCAGTGCACATCAGCAACTCCAGCAACAGCTCCTCAGTCTGCCTGGAAGATCTCACTTCTCAGGTGCTAATTAGCATCTCACGTGAGATCTGATAAGGGACTGCCACCAACATGGATAATCTTAATATGCACCAACAGATCCTTTGTGATGTGTTAGTCTGAGAGCACAGCCACAAATGCAGCCTTGAAATACTTTAAATATGGTTTTCAAAGGCTCCCAAATCTAGGAGAAAAGATTAGTTGTTTGTACTGTAAAGTCTCATGGGATTTTTCTCTTCTGCTGAGGCTGACATGTTGCAGAGTTTAATTTGAAAGAAAGGTACACCCAAATTCCCCTTGCTTTCTTCAAGGTTGCTTCAGTGAGCTGTTACTGATTTTCTGGACCAGTTCTTGAGAATGTGTGCTGGGTTAGTCAGATATTCAACACATTGGTAATTCAGGTTTCCCTCAGAAATGAGGTGTCCCTCCACACCAATCTAAAGGTCTTCCTTCCCAGAAGTTTCTGAGTCATCACTATTTCCTCATTCATATTTCAAGGATGTTCCTAAGCCTAAATGTCTCACAGTATTAAGAGCAGAACACCACAAGCATGAACTGATCACAGGTTTCTTGACATTCTTGTTGGGAAGCATGAAAGTTTGACAAGAAAGTCTCACAGACATGTATGCTTGGCAGAAAGATTTTTGAATGTAGAATCAGAAGAAGGAACAGAAACAAAAGCAACTTTTGATATAGAAGAAAAGAATTGCTGATCCACTTTTACTGGATAACTAAAAAGGCAAAGGGTATGTTAGTTAGAAGGGGTTTTTATGGCTTAGAGCAAAGGATAAACCCACCTCAAACAAGATGTTTTTTCCAAGAATAAAGATACCACAGGCAAACAAGACTACCAATGCTGCAAGTAGAAAAATCATCCACTGCAGAATTTTCCACTGCAACAAAACTGAAAAACAACTTCTAGCTTAAAATGTAACATACTAACTTTTAGTGATGGGAGAATAGTAACATGAATACGGTAATTATAGTAGTTATGATAGGCTATAGGTAAAAGTTAAGGTATAGACTGGTTCTTCTGTATTAAGATGCTCAGCAAAGAAAATTATATAATGCACTGTAACCAAAATTAAAGGGTCTTCAGGCTTGTCTGCAGCTGGAGCTGACAGCTGTAGCACAGGCTCTGTTGCCCACAACCCTGGACTGCTGTGACATCTTGGATGTAAAAAAGCCTCCTGGAGTCCTCCATCCCTCGTTACAGCTCTTACACGTTCTGACAATTATAGTATTTTTCTCAGTAGCTTTAAGTTTAGGCCTGTTTAGCAAATTTTTTTTTCATTCATGTTCTGCTAGGCATCTACCTGAGTAATGCAACTCAGGAAGGCTGAAATATCTTGAAATCAGGTGATTATATTCTACAGGTTTCTTTCCCTGCTGTCACTATGAGGAACTAAACATGCACAATAGACTGGAGTGTGTCTGACAGCCCAAACCAATCTCAAGTACATCTGAAAAGCTACTTTATGCTACATCAATATGTAATTAAGCTCCAGGCCTGTAGATTTTCACAACCATTTCAGTGCCAGAAATGTGTGGGCTGAAATACTTAATCTCATTTGCACTAGAATTCTTAACAAGGCAATCAGCATTTTGGGAATTTCAGATGACTGTCAGGTTGTAACAGTTCTCACAACAGTAAAAGTAGTTGATGATAGGTCAAATCTACAGATCCTCAGGAATAGCTCACATAACAGCCAAGCAATATTTTCTACTATTATGAGAAAACAAGGATCATGTAGCAGTTTTTTTGATGCATTCATGATAAAACTCAAAGCACTACTTTACCTTATAAGATATAGCTAATACACATCAAGTAATGCATATTAATCTCAATCACACTGAAAAGATACTGCACAGAATCCTTTCAGCTGCCTCTTGATTATTTATCATTTACTAAATCTCAATGAAGTCCAGTTATTTAATTATTTTTTACTCATAGTTTGTTTACTAAACAAAAATCAGTGACAACGGCACGTAGTGGCTTCCTGTGTTAATCTACTCTAAAATCTGATCTAAAATTGTAGAAATGCTATTACCTAGAAGTGCTGCAACAGATAAATTATTTCACCCAGTTAACAGTAATACTTTTCAGTCCCTTTCCCTTTTCTACATACAGAACACTCACAAAGCAGCATCATGTTGGTTTTACTGAGAGAAACCAGCAATGTCATCAAAGGGATTTCTTCCCTGAAAAACAGTCACGGTCTTTGGATGATGGATTAACAGAAACCTTTCTGCACTTCACAATAATGTCATGTTGAGTACTTGCCAATTGAAAATCTTTGCAATGAAAACAAATTGACACAAAATATCTTCCCAAATCCAACTATATTAATTCTAGTGAAAAAAAAAATTTAAGGAAATCTAAAATTTTAAAATTACACTTACCAGGAACAAAGCTTCCCTGGACCACCTCCTTATAAGCCCACCAGCCTTCATGGATTTTTGGTGAATTTTGTTGAGCTAGAAAGAAATAATCAAAGAAACTATAAAATTAGGGCAAAACACAGGACTTAATTAGCTAAACTTTAGGAACTTTAAACAGGGTACTATTCCTCTACAGAAGAGTCACTCAAATTCCTAGGTGATCTTTACTCAATCTACAGAATCATGCTATGCATATGTATCTTGGAGAACTTTGTCCCTGTTCATCACACAGTAAAATACACTCTGCTTTCGAAGACTTGATCATGAAACTTAACAATTCAGGTAGAAAATGAGGATTTATAGCACTACCAGTGGCTTCTGTGCCCTCTATAAAGTTAATATGGGATAAAAATGCCGAGAAAAAGAGTGCTTAGTAGTCAATACCTGAGTCCAAGTTGTCTGACTGAAAAGCAGTTTCTGCCCTTCCTTTCCTGAGTTTCCCAGTGATCTTTCACTTTGCATGCGAAGAAGTGGCAGAGTGAACCACAGCCAATAATATCTGTGTCTGTCACTGCTTCATGTCATCCCACGAGCTCTGAGTTCCAAAACCAGGCCAGAAAGGCACAGCCCACAGCTTCCCCAGCATTGGCTCAGGTTCCAGTGCTGAGGCAGGAATTTGGTTTTTTCCACCTTCTCTGTCTGTGTTGGTGGTTTTTCACGAACAGAATGGGACTGCTGGGATACATTCCTTGAGATTTTACTGCAGCATCAGTCTCATTATATGGTTGAGACAATAGAAAGAGGGCAATAGCTCACATCTTGCCAGCAGCAGCCAAAAATTTATTTGTTGCAGAGCATTTTAAAAACTTTCTAGCCAATAGCGTATTGCTAAAGCTTACAGACAATTGTTCTAGGCAATCACTAAAAGCACATGTACACCTGCTTCACAAAATGCTTGCTTGTATGCTCTCTATTAACAATACACAGTACTTCATTATTAAGCTAAAAACCTCCAATTATCTTGCGAAACATATTTTTCTACAGTCTTAAGATCTATCTTAGCCAAGTCTAAAACTCAAGCTATTGTTTTGTGTCCTGGCTTACTGTACTATTGTAACTTTTTCTACCTTCAGACTTTGCAGCTGCAGCTAGTTCCAAGTTTTCTGTTCTTTCTGTTTCCAAGGCCTGCTTTTACAGCCTTCTGGAAATCTTTTTACCTTTACTATTTCCCATATTTCCCCCTCTTGGTACAACCACAAAGAAACTCTCTTAACTTTGTTTCTTATTGACTACGTTGCATTACAAAGCTCTACTACAATACATATTTCTTTTTGCTTGCTTCAGGCACCTCTCTTACTTGCTTTAAGCATTACTATTTTACACCACAGCAATTTTTAATGCTATAAAAGATCTATTCAAAGGGTATAACTCAAATCCGACTGTAGTTACTATTTATGGTTGTAATAAGTCTCACCCATTAAAGCCTGTCTATATGTCTACACTTGTATCCACTATCTCTGTAAGATCTTGAGAACTTTCTGTGATTTTATTTCCTACATCTCTCTTTTGTACAATAAAAACTTATTTGATTTGTCCATCATTTACTGCACACATCAAAGTATATAAGGTGCCTCTACTAGTACCACCACTAAAACTACTAACATATACAAACCTATTTTACAAAGTTCCCTTAACTAAGGTGTAAAGCTCCATCCTTTGAACAAATCATCTAACCATGATTCACCGTCTTCTTTCATTTGAGCTGTTAGATCTTTCAGCTTTGGTGGATAGATTAGAATGGTCAAGCAGATTCACACAACACAATCCTTCAAATTCCTCACAACCATGTCCATAAGCCAGTAAAAGAAAATCAATTACTGCTCTATTTTGAAGGGTAGCATGTCTAACACTGCTGATGTCTGTCAGCATATCACTGATTGCAATGATGTGGCATTGGTTTACTCAGCCTACACATAACTCAATCTAACTGTTTCAATGCCACGGCAGAAGCAATTTGGGGTAGAAGTAAACCTGCTGAAACTCTTTTCATAGCTTTCCAGGGCCTAAAATCACTGTTACAATTTTCTTCATATTGATAGACAACTTTTTCCTCTATGTTTTTTCTTAATGACTGTCTTAGCACCAGGTGCTAGTACAATAAGTTGTCCAATACTATATGGACCACCCTCATGGCATGATGGAATATCTTTTCAAGCCCTATCTCCACAAATGAACCAATATCCTTTTGGTAATTGTTGTGGATATTGGTCAACCCTGGAAACTCCACTCCAGCTGGCTGAGTAATTACACCAAAAACTCGAGTTCCTGTAAGCAGGGTAATTGGGAGTGACACTGTGTTTCAGAGGATCATTCTCTCACCAATTGCTATCTGAAAATGTAAGAGAGAAATTAATTGTTAAGGAACCAAGAATCTCCAATTCCTGGGGTTCAGAAGGTGCTTCAGGAAGTTCTTTGGTCCAAATGTCCCAATCAGCTACAGCATTGCTTGCCTTTGGCAACCTCAGCTGATTTAATATTAAGTTGCTTTTTGGTCAAGGAATCATAATGTCTAGGTATCAGACAATCTTTTATGGGTACACCCAATAGACAGGTTGAAAAAGGCTTTTCTGAGTTCGAATTGGACAGGCATATGGTGTCCAAGCCTGCTGCCTTGGCTAAGGTCACCCAAACATTTGTTTTTGGCTGTTCCACAGGAAAAATCTGCACTGCAAGAAGTTAGCAAAGCTAGCCAGCACCAGCATAACACTTGATTTCGCTCCATACCTTTCGTGAGCTATTTTTTGGCAAAAGATTTTCTCATATGTTTCAGCTTACAAATTCTGGAGCACCCACACCTGTTCCCCCTCTTCAGCCACCCAGGTAACTTGGCAAAAACTTGCTTGTGACTGGTGTCTCTGACATGCAGCTCTTTCACAGTGTGAGAGAATCTGGGAGCACAGTGCAGGAACACAAGAAAAGTTTTCTCTGATCAATATTCTGAAGGTTGTAGCAACAAAAAGCCTAAGCTTTGCATGAGGTTTGCCCCGGTAAGACTTGTTGCCTAAATGACTTCTCCAAAGTCCCGAAAAGCCAAAAGCAGAAATTGGTCATGTTTGCTGCTCTTTGTCATCGCTTCTCTTTGTCTTTAAATTGGAATTCGAGCAAATTTTGTGGTCAAAATGTAAAGTCACTATTAATTGGAGATATTTTCAAAGGGCACACAGACATACATTCAGCTGATCTCCATAGGAGCGAAGAGCTGATATACCAGTATGTTCTGCCTTCACCTGTGGTTTGCTTGATATGTTCCTATTTAGAGGAACTCTCCCTGAGCTACAGAAAGCTCAAGTTACCTTGTGCATCATTTGACTTACATTTTGGGGTTGTCTTCTTTTTAAGACACTCTCAATCTCTTTCACTAGGGCCAAATTTTTTTTTTTTTTTACATAAATTTGCAGTTACAGAAGATGCTGGATTTAGCAGCTTATTGCTGCAGTTTCAATTCTAAATCACATATTATTTACGAAAAACACAATTACCCTGGGAAAAGTTCCAGCAGTGTAATAAAAATTGTTGCTGTCATTAGAAATTATGAAGAGGATGTGAAATTCAGGCTAAAAGGGATACAAGATAAAGACCATCATACTGTTCTATCAAGTTACAAAACAGTATTTATGATTTAACTGACTGTACATTGCAAGAACAAAAGTAAAACTTATGTTAATTAAATGTACTTTTTAAAATCCAACCATGCCAGTGGGCTGGGGTACATGTGGATGCAGATTTCTCATTGCAGGACTGATGTTGTTCCACTAACTGAGTAGTGATGTGTTACACTGAAGGGACTCTTCCACTGTGCACCCTTTGCAGTCTGCAGATGAAATTGTCCTCATATTTTAGTTTTTATAACATTGCCTGGAGAACTCCAACTGTGCATGGCTTAGTTGTGCTAGACCACACTGTACAAACATTTGCAAAATGGCAAATCCCAACTCACAATCAAAATATATCAGCAGAAAATTGTTACTATCCGGTCTGAACTGCAATTTTTTTTTTTTAATCTCAACACTTGCTTTCATGTCCTCAACAGGAGAAGTTCTTAAAGATTCCAAAATGGCAGTAGGAGAAGATACTAAAGAGTCCAAACAAAGCAGAGCCATAAGTCTTCTACTTAAAATTTCCCAGGAAATTACACTGCATTAAAGTGCATCTTGTAGTCATACACACAGCTCAAATCGGTTCAGCCAGGAAGAGGCAGATGCATTTTAGAAGTAGCTGAAAAAAATAATATATATTTAGAGAGGTAAAAGTAATCTAAGAATTCAGGTAGGATGGATATTTTCAAATGCAGCTGCCTAATATCAGCATTCATCAAAATGTATATAATTGAAAAATATATTGCTTTCCCCCACTCTGGGGCAATCTGAATGATACATGCCAGGTCCAGAAGACTTGGAGTTTATATTAAACCAAAACTGAAATATGCTGGCTCTGCAGTTCTGCTTCAGTGGGTTACCCCAATACTTACAATAGCTAATTCCAAAAGGAAGAGCAGGAAAAAATATTTTGATGACATTTTTTCATATCTGCTTCATTAGTATGGAACAGGCTGCATGAAATGAGCAAGAAAACTAGATTATCAAAGCTCTGTACTAAATAATTGGATGCCAGTGCAGTTGCTTCAGCTATCAGAAAAGAGCATGACCTGGCATCACTCTGCACATTCCTCAGACATCAGATCCTTATGTCTCCAATTCACATGAAAATGAAACACAGGAAATACAATACCAAACTAAGATGTTGTGCCCTATATCTATATCTAAGGTAGAGCAAGAGCTACACTAGCAGCACTATTGATGCACAGAGAACTGAGTCCACTGAGGAAACCCAGAGGCAAGGCAGGTGGGGTTGTGAGGAGGCAGTTCAGTGACAATCTCCAGTGCTGTGCTATTTTCTGAACCCTGAAACCTCAACATTTTATAGCAGTCTAGACAAAACATCCTGCAAAGTAATGCAGAGAGTGACTGAACACAGATTTCCACTCTGCAGTGCATGTGAAATCCAGCTTGGTGCTGAAGATTTACTTGGATGGAGCCTACAGGGACTTTACTTAAAAAGTGAAAAGATTTACAAAGCTCTCAGTTCTCTGAATGCAGAGGAAGAGGTAAGGCCAGGGAGAAAAGTTTGTCTTCCAGAAATTTCTAAACCATCACTCCAATCTGTCTTATGCAAGTGGGCAAGAGGACTTATGAAAGGGGGAAAAAGCTGTTCCCTATTTTTGAAATATAATCGGACCCATACCTGGATTAGTAATGGTACAATGGAATATAAATTTAGAATGAACAGCCATATGGACAATCCTTGCTGGGAATCCTATCTGGGACACTCACACCTGATGCACATACAACACAGGCTCTCTGCAATTGGTGTATTAATACCCATCTGACAGAATGGCTCTGTGCCTGAGTAAACAGGTTCAACCTTATGGCTCAAGGATTGTTGCCAAGGAAATGGATTCTTCCTATGTGCCATCTCATGACACATGAAAATAGCAAAATTCTCTCAGCATCCTTCTGATTTCAGTTAAACTACTGTACTTCTTCCTGCAATTCTCCCACCCAAGGACCATATAAAGAGACATGTGGTCTCTCTGTGTGGCCTCTGACACTGCTGTGGTCCTACCAGAACACTGCAGCTCCTCCATGGCAGCTCCTTGTTGACAGGGGGAGACAAAAGGTCTAGAAAGAAATCCTCTATTCCTAAAGACTGTTAAATATCTTAAAAAAAACAAAAAACCCCAAAACTTCCACTTGTGATACCTCCAAGGCTCCTGCTTTTACCACTAAAACCCAGAGTATGGCTTTTGCTTCCTAGAAACACTGTTGGTTTAGCAAGGCATGAAAATAAACAAGCTCCTCTGAACAGACACTGAAGGTTACCTGCACAAGGAGCTCTGCAACAACCATTTTTAGCAGCAGCACTGTATTCTGCCATTAGCAGGAACAGTCCAAAATGACAAAATTGTCCAAGTGCTCGAGGATACTGAATGACCTCCATTTGTGCAGTGTTCCCTCCTCTAGCACAGAAATCTCTGGTATCTGAGATTAGTAGCTCTGCTGATACAGCACCATTATGTCAGATCTCTTTCAATAAGCTGCTGCAGAGGAGACAGGATATTTATTTGGAGCTCATATGACATGTTGCTTTCATTCTGTCAGATTACTGTAGGTATGTCTCATTGTGGAGCATAAAAATTACAGGCTAAATTCTGCAAATTGTTGCACATTCTTTTTTCCTAGTGCTTCCATGCACAGGGCAACAGCATTATATAGGATCATAAAAATGCACAGTAAATGCAAACAGCAAAGGTGCCAATGCCCCATAAAGTCAGCAGTTAACTCTCTCTAGCTTAGAGGCTAAAGTGAGTAGCCTCATGTTTCAAAAAAGAAAAGCTCTTACTGGGTGAGTAAATGTATTTTAAAATGATCAGACAGCATTGTATTGGATACCAGGTACCAGATGCAGATGCTGCACAGCACCTGCAGGAATACCTGCACAGCATTTGCAGTGCTAAGAAGTCTTCATCTTGCTGGAATGCTGATGTTGACATAACAGAAAATGCTGCAGCGAATACAGAACACCCCTCAGTAAATATGCTTATTTGCAAGATATAAAAAAGCCATTCTACAATTAATTATTTACATGAATCATAGAAAGGCTTTTATCTGATGGCACCATATATGTCGTTCACATCTGAGCCTGAGCCAAGAGTAGAACCCTGCCAGATCAGAATTCTCCATTCACTTTACTGCCATTTCACACAGATGAAAAATGCTAGGCTGGGGAGAATCAGGCTTGCAGCAGTTAGGAAAAGATCTTTCTTCACCTGGATTTTATTGATCTGAGCTCTTCTGATTGCTGTATCAATTATTGTGCAGGTTTATCTCATCTTACATCACAGAAGTTTTGCTTGTGATAACCTGACTGGTATTGCCCTGGCAGTAAATATATGACAATATTTTTATAATTTTTATCATTTATACCCTTCTGCGTAGTTATGAGATCAAAAATAAAACCAGCTGCAACTATGAGCCATTAGTTTCATAATAAACTTAGTGTAACCTTAAGTCATTGCTAATGCTTTGATAGGAAACTCACACAAAAATTGCAGAGGGTCTGCTATAAGAAAAATAAAATCCTCAAATCTGTGATTCCCATAGTGAACACTGCAAGTGAAAGATATATTTACATGGCATTAGGTGCTGGTGTGATCTTCACTTGGAAACCTTATCCTGGTTCTCTCCCAGCCAGCATAAGCCTATTGCTTTAGCTATTTAACGCTACTCGATTTTCCATCAGAGTTCCACAGTTCACTCTGAGCAGCTTCCTCACACTCAAGGTGTCTTAGTCAGTCACTGACAAGTAATCCAAGACAGCTGTGCCTAATGGCAGAGATTAAAATTAGGGGAATTTTCCTGCAGTGTTTCAGAAGATCATGAGTCCTAACAGAAATGTAGTCCTGCAGATAACAGGACAGGGCAGTTTAAAACAAAATAAAAATAAAAGCTGTAAGAAAACTTTTAATTATTTTTGCTGAACTCCATTTCCACAATCTTACGCAACATGTGCTTTGTAATTATTTTAAGTAGTTCTGATTACTGAATTTTACATGGCTATTTTGTGCACTGTTAAACCCAAGGGTAGGTTACCTAAAATTTGGAGGGAAGACAGACTTGCTCAATGTAAAATATAACTTTCAACACCTTCAGTCATACAAGTACCAGCTTTTGGCTCACACCAACAAACACCTCTTAAAGCAAATAGGATAAAGTGGACCTGGCAGTAGGGGAACTAAGCAGATGCAGTAAGCTGAAGATTCGGCCCTCTGTAATTAATATTTAGTTTGTTTAAAACAAGTCTGTACATAATTGCAGCTGTATATGTTTTTTATGCAGCCTTTTTATATTAACAGACCCTAACAACACACATTTCAGACACTAAATAAAGCATCATTTATAGATGAGTAGCTATATGACAAGAAAGGCTGGCCTGCTTATGAATCTCACAGCCCACACTATGAGCATCAGCATACGCTGAGGGAGGAGAAACAAAACAAAGGATTACAAAGGCACCAATAAATAAAATGCTTTCATAAGCTAGGCCAGATTTTTTTTCTTTTTTCCCTTTTTTTTTTTTTTCTGGATAACATTTTGCTCAGAAAGCATGCAAATGCTCTTTCATTAAGTTAATACTTTCCAATTCCATAAATCCTTCTTCCTCCATCCCCATGTGTAAAAGCTCTCACTGCTGCTGTGAATTCCAAGCAGTACTCAACACAAGAAAAGCGGATGTGACCTGATTTTATCACATCTGAGGGCAAAAGTAAGGCACTACCATTGGAACTCTGCTCTGGCACAGAGACTTGACTGTTTTGTCTATTTTCTATTTATGGTGATTTTGTTTTCTGATAAGATTCCAATTATAAACCCCGGCCAGAGTTAGATTTCACACAGGCAGGCTCATATGGATGCAGGGAGCAGTGACAATGTGGTGTTACAGTATAACAAAGCAAACTTGCACCTGCCCGTCCCCTGTAGCTGGCCTTTGAGGAGGGTAGAAATAAAATTACTGAACAACTTCTTCTGACCTCTGAATATTATCAAATGTGTTGAAATAAGCTATCTGTGAGCAGGAATAACTCCCAATAATGTTTATGAAGAACACCCAACTGGACATGAAACTCTCCACCACTAACTCAATTTGTAGAATACCAAACATCCCTATAAAGCTGCTTTCCTTTTAATATGACTAAAACACATGTTCAGGAGTTAGACCACATAATGTAAAAGACGGTGTTCACCCTCTCCAAGAACTTTCTGGAGTACTAAGGAAGCATTACACAATGTAATTTGCTTCAATTTTTAAAACAATACATGTTCTGTGTTTTCTTCTTTGGCAAAATTTCACTTCTGAAACAACTGAGAGACAGGGAACTTCTGTATTGCTGTCTGGGGAAGTTGAGCAGCTCTGAGTGAAAGAATACCAAAGGTTTTATCTAGAGATTACTACCAACTAGGGGGATGCAAGTCTCTGCTTCCTCAGGTCCCATTCATATTTATGGGGTTCGTATTACTTTTGAAGGAGGCACTGCTCATTTCCTTCTTTGGCACAAGAGTCAAAATTTCTCCAGAGCTGAAGAGCTGAAGTACTATAAGAAATAAAAGCAATTAAAATATTGCTGGGGGAAAAAATGCAGCTGTATAGCAGCAAGTGGAACATAATATTGATTGCAAGGAGTGGGGGATTCAGCACCTTTCACCTCAGTCGCTGATGGCAAACTCAGGGCTTCAGCAGACCCAAACCACATTTACAAAATTTGGCTGTCTTGGTGTTTCCCCGAGTCTCTGATGGGAGCATCAGCACACCCACCAGCCTATTCTGTGTTGTGTTAATTCCTCTCCCTTGAGTTGTTTAATTATGTGTAGATATAAAGTCTGAAAAGCTCTATAAAATAATGCAATAACAAGCAGCAAGGTATCTTGTGATACCAACTTCACAGCAGCTCATACTTTTCATCAGACTGCACACCCACCACTCCCACAAATTATCAATTTCTGCATGGTTTTGGGACACTCAGCAACTTCAAAGAAATGGCCTCAATATCCTTGAGGCTTTAAAGTTCGATGCATTATTAATGTTCAATTAATAGGGTTTCCTCTAAAAGGAAACCACTGAGTTCCTTCCTGAGCAGCACATACAAGTATCGATGTCTCATTGGTTTCTGCCCCCAGCTGCTCTCTGCACTCTCTAAACACAGAGTTACTCATCAGGAGTAGCACAAACAATTGGGCACTGTCCTGTTAGCTGCCACAGGCATGGGGTTTTCTTGTTGTTTTCCCAAATCTCTCACTTCAGGAAAGACAAATTATTTCTTCGTCAGTCTTCGCATGAAAGGGCTGTGTCCAGAATTTAAGTATTCATTAATGCTTAGGCAGACTCAAGGGGTAAAAATCAAGGTCTTTCAATTAACCTCAGAAATAATGGTATGGTATCAGTATTAGGTGCTTGATCCTAGAAAATGCACATAGCCTAGAATCCCATGGAATTCTACAGCACGTGGAAACTTGCAGTCCATAATGCGATATGGAAACATTTCAAAGAGATTCATATTATACAGAGAATTCAAAATGCTTAAGCAATACTATTATGACTATTTCCCATGGTTTTGACAAGGGACATAAGTGAAAAAGAGGAAGGGTGCCTTCAATGTCCCTAGAGGACTCAGCAGAACTAGGAGTGGCAGTTTGTGGGTCTTGTGCAAACTTTACTCGAGTCAAAAAAAACTGATGCCCATGCCTGAGACAGGTAGAGGCCTTTTCTCCTGGTTGACACCCAAGCAAAAGCAATGTGACAAACATCACCATCCTTCAAAAGCTAATGGCAAAGGGGAAGCAAAATTATTTTGAATATACTGACCTGTATTCAGAGTCCCAGATTTTCAGTCATGCTGGGGCTGACAGGGCACTAATCCAGATCATCTCACAGCTCACTGGACAACCTAAATCCTCAGCACTTAAACTTGATGTCCTGGAGTTTTCTGAGATCATCAAGTAAAAAAAAAATGTTTTTCTGGCCATATGAGAGGGACCAATCTGATTTTTATTTATGCTTCAACATATGTTACATATGAAGTGAAGAATTCCTGTAAGGGGCTGTACATGCGCTGTTAGCCCTGTCCCTGGGGAAGGTTCTCCTGGCAGCCAGTCCAGGGAGAGGAGGCTTCCACGATGGGGCTGTGAGTGACCCCCACACTGGCCGGTGGGGCAAAAAATGCCTGGATGCCCAGGAAAAAAGGGCCGTCAGAGGAGACTTGGCAAATAAAACCAGTTAACTGCGACACAAGCAGGGAGCCAGTTTCTTCGCGTTTCTTGGAAGGAGCGGGGTCTCGCGTGGACGGTTAGCTTGGGTCTCCTCCCTCCCTTGCCTTTTCCTCTCTGCGGTCCTGCTTCTTCCCTGACTGTCTTCCCTGTCCACACGTCATGCCCTGTTTCAGCACTTCTGCAAGGCAGCTCCTTGCCATGATGCCCTGGAGCTCTGCTACTTCCCCAACGGAGCGGAGCCTGCCTGCACCCAGACATGGCCTCCGCCACCGCATTTCCTGCATTGCCCACCAGCAGCAACTTTGCTTAATTTAAATTTACAACACAAGATGAAGGTTAGGAAAGCAGAGAAGAAAATTAAGTAGCCTCATCAACACCTCAATCCACTCACCAACCTTTAGCCCAAATGAAGAGTAACCTTGGTGGATAAAATGGAGCACACTTTTTACTTCTAGCTGTTTACCCTATACAACCAATAATGTTAGGATGAGAAGTTATCCAAACCCAGAAGAAAGGGAAGAGCAGCTTTTTTTCTAAAACAAGAGATGGGAAATGATTACGGAAAAACTGAACCTGCAGTGGAGGAACTGAGGAACAGGAGGAAAAGAAATTCTAGTCAGAACAGCTGCCCGGATAAGGCAAGACAGATAAGAAAATAACATGTTTTGTCTATCCCAGTTGCCAGCCATGTTGTGTGTCAACATTCCAATTAATTAATTTCTGCTTAGATATTACAGTGATGGCACCCATACCAATTACCTAAACATACAGCTTCTACAGTCCCATATTTGGGACTATTTTCAAAAGACATTCCTAAAAATTGTACCTGCTTGGAAGCACTGTTTGTCCTGCTGGTCAGGAAAAGATGTGAAAGAACTCTTTTTCAATACTATTTTTTACTTTGTCATGTTCCCGACCTTGCCTCATTTAATTTATAAAAGTACTAAACAGTTGTCAATCTATTAATAGAAATAGATTTTAACCTTAAAAAACACAACTACAAAGCAACAGTACAAAACAATATACTCTAACAGCAGTAACTCCTAGAGGCCCAGTACACACAGTATTTCAAAATACCAGAAATAGAGGAAATGTCCTTGAATTGAGGCCAATTCAGAGCAGTGTTATTTCTTTCAGTTAAGATCCTTACTGTACTCCTGATCAGAGAATGCTTCAATGAACAAAGCAGGATAACAACCCTGGCAAGTTCATTGCTGTGCAGCTGCCTGCAGAACGCACTACAAGCCCTGGAGACACAGCCAGCCCCCATACCTGATTATCCATAAAAAAAAAAAGCCTGCTGAGCCTCCCTCATATGCTGAGCACTGTGGATGAGAACACAGAACAATGAGATATGCATATCTACAGATCTACTTCCTAAACAGTGTCTCCTGTACTCACCTCCTTCCCCACTTTTCAGCCTTTCCCACTCAAGCCTTGGATTTACAGATAAAGAAAAGGTTGGAGGTACAAATGAAAAAGCCAAAGAAAGGGTGGAAAGGCACGCAGAAGTCAGTAATGATGCTGACGGGAGAAGTCTGATTCCAGTTACTTCCAGTTCTTTGACCTTCGAACTAGAATATACTGAATTTTATGCATAGTATCTCAGCCAGCCTCAGAAATCTTCAAGCCCACTTGAAAAAACCTCCTGAATGCTAGGCAAACTACTCAGGAGATTAGCAGTTTCTCAAAAAAAAATATTTGGAGTACTGAAATTAATCTATAATAAACAATATATATATATATATATATATATATATATAGCTTGTGTCAACACAAAACAAGGAAGTTTGACATTAGCCTCACAGATATTAAAATTGTCAGGAGACATTGAACTAATTCATCATGGCTCTGCCCCTGGCATAAATTCCTGCTGAGCTGTTCATGAAACTCTACAGTGACCACCAGGGAAACCCAGTGAGGGTTGAAGAATCCTGCACACAAGCAGAGTCCACCATCTCTGGCTGAGTGACCATACAATTACGCAACAAACAATACTATTGATTCTGTAAATTTGATTTTGAGACCTGTTAGGCAGAGTCTTAGGGTCAAAACTGAATGACAGAACTGGCAAAGATCTCACACAAGGGTCATTTACCCAGTTTTCAACTTCATCCCAGGCCAGTTTCACTGCAACTGGCATGAGGCAAAGCCAGGTTTTCCCTCAGCTACACAGGAAACTCGGCACAGTAGCAGAAGATGCCAACTGACATCACGCTACTCAGAGTCATCCCCACCCTTCCACACATGATTGGAGCTGATCCAGCCACGTACCTAAAAGGAATCATGTATTTTCTTAAACCCTTATGGTACTTGTATGTGGCATATGTTTGTTTTTTTCCCCAACACAACTCTGTGCAGCAATATGTTGATAAGACTGCTTTTTTTTTTTTTTTTTTTTTTAGCCCCACAGGAAGTTGTTGTGGTCATATGGTAGAGCCAGTGTAAAATACAGGTCACTAGGGAGACCCCATTATTGCACTGGAGAACAAACAGTTTAACCAAGCTGCAGCTGCTTCAAACTATTCTGTGAGACTTTTGGCCGAATCCCTTCTGTGCATGTCTCCAGCTCACAAAGTTAGACCATGTCCTCTTTCCCTGGCTCTCCAATTCATGTGTTTTTATGGTCTTCTTATTGGCACAGCATAAGGAACTTGAGTCTATAACTCTCAGTAATGCCAGCAACCAGTGTAACTCCAAGAGTTTTCTTGTCCAAGTGATGATTAATCAGATTTAACAAGACTGACGCAGCACTCTGCTGAACACGACACTTTGATAAATGCTGCTCTCACAGCAGCTTACACCAGGGGCATTCCAAAGCACTCAGACTGATAGGAATTCTCCTGATGATTTCAAATATGCACTGAGTACCAGTACAGAGCAAACACAAGGCTTTTCATGACCTATCTGCATCAGAATCTTTCTTTCTGAGGAGGGATTTCTTTATCAGTGATTTTCTCAACCCTCAGCTGGGTTGAAGAAGATCTGAAGAATGTGGCATTGGATTTGTGCTGCTGCTGCCCAGCTCTGCTGGTTGGATGCAGAGCTATGCCAGGAACACATTCACACAATGGTGATGATATTTACTCTATCTCATTCTTTTCTGCCCTCAGAAAGCAAGCATGAGTGAGTGGGAGATGTCAGGACAGTGCACAGAGCAAACTCAGTAATGAAGTGAGTAGTATCTGTTTACTCCCAAAGAACCAGGAGACTACCCCAAAATAATAAATTTTGGGTTCAGGCTTTCTTAAAAGATGATTTTCTTCAATGGCAATCCAGTAATGCTCAATATTTACCCTAGCAGTTGTAAGGCAATATTTATTCTAACAGTCTTTGTAGGGATAACAGTAGATTGGATTTGAGTGGAAAGGAGATCTACACCCTTCCCTCTCCTCTATCCCAGAAGCAGCTCACAGTAAAATAACAATTTTTCTCCTTTGGGTAGTATTTAATTCAGTTGCTCAACTTTTGGGTGTATTTGGCATAAGTAAAATGACATTTTGGCCTGACTGGCATTTAGCAAACTCTACCTTTACCACATAAGCATGTCAATATATTATTTCCTTTAATTCCTTAAGTAGCTATTTTACATCAAAGAGTAAAAGAAAAAAAAAAGTAAGGTTTCATGGGCCATCAAGCTACATTACAGAGTATTAAAACAAATCCCCAAAGATTAGCCATTCCACTTTGGAAATTAAAATTATAATCTAAAAGTGGTCACTAATCACTTTTTATCAGACATCTTTAACGATTTTTCAATACACAATCATAGACATGTCACAGATCAGAGGCTAGGCACGCATTAATATGTTAGACATTCCCCATCCTGTTGCTGTTAAACACAGTGGGAATCCACAGGTAACTGCTGGAATTTGAGTAAATGTCAAGGTGTTCTGGAATGTCATCAAATTTCAACTGTATCAAAAAGCACAACAGTTTTAAAATCCTGCCACTGCCTATCTCAAGTGCCAGTCTTTCTGCTCTCCACTGAACAACTTTTCATTCACCTCAGCTGTAAAAAAAGTGACAAGAAATGCTAAAGACAGACTAACTAAGAAAAAGAAATTAACCCTAGACTTCAAAAGCCTGCTTAAACAATAGCTCCATTTTCTGTCCCTTTGCATTCGGCAACATTCTTGAATTTAGCATGGCATCACCTGCACTGGTGCTGAGTTGAAATGTGGTTGACAGTAAGAAATGACATGAGAGACATAAAATGGCCTATTTCCTTAGGTTAATTATTATCCTAAACAGGCATTTTGTATTATTCATCATATATTCATCATCATCCTTCTCCCTAGCACTATTTGTCAATGAAGTCAGAGTCTTGTGGGGACACCCAGAGGGGCTCAATCAATTCATGTGAAGTCAGTCAATAGAAACTAGTACAGTACTAGCAGGGTTAGTGTCACTACTCCAAACACAATTTCAACCATAAATCAGCATAAATGAGGTCATAATCCACTTAAAATGTTAACAGAGATATCTGTATTGAGTTTAAGTAATGTAATAAAAAATGGCATAATTTACCCTATTTTGAGTATCAACTAGCTCCAAGCTGCCCTGCCTCACATAAATCTGCATTAAGAATAATACAAGATTTGGACCTGTGAGCCTCCAGACCCTCAAGGCAGCTTTTTCATTACTTTATAGTTTGTCTAGGCAATTATCTCTGTGAAATGCAGTGCAAAGCATGACCATTCTGATTTGGCAGTGAACTGTGAGTCAGCTGTCTCTGACCTACCCAGAGAGGTGTGTACGCCCTGAGCAGCAGCATCTCTTTCTTTTTATATAATGAGTAGTAGAAAATATTTTGAGATATTAGACTACAAGGTATTGTAAAAGGAGAAAGTACTGCTTTAATAGCTTACATTTCTCCAGGCTTTGAAGTAAGAACCACAGTCACTCCTAATGGATGAGAACAGGACATGTTTCACTTACCTCCTACACATGCTGGTATCCTTTTATAAAAGGCTAATACAGAAATTTGTTAATACTTTTCCATGCATTGGTAGAGCTGGATGGTCTGTGATCCTCAATACACAAATTAATCAGCGCTTTAGGGGCTGGATGAATCCCCTAAGTTACATATGGTCCACAGTCAGATTAACAGTATCCTACAGTAACATAACAAAAATGAGATGAATTTTAGTGTTTGCTCTTTCCTCTCAAACAGACCTGTCTGGACTTCATGACAGAAAAGGTTCCCAACCTTCATTCTAAACCACAGTGAACAAGAAGACTGCTCTCCTTACAAGGCTGTGATATCTCTGCTGAGCAGGACACAAAAGCTGTCTTGTTAAGGATCTGATCTTCTTTCTCCTCTACTGCATCTGGTCAAATCCACAATGACTTCAACAGAACATGATGTGAACCCAGATCTCCACCCAACAATTATGAAGAACCTTATGGTTCCTAGGTGAGATGATCTGTTAGAACTTCAGCTGAAGCTCATAGTTGGAAGTGGAAAAGGAGGGGACTGGTTTTGTTTTATCCTTTGCTTAAGATGGCTGTTTGATGTTTTTTCCCTCACCCTGTCACTCAGGACTGAGCTTAGAGAGAAGGAGCTGCTGCTGAGACCCTCAGTGCTGAAGAAAACCCTCAAAGGCTCATTAATTGAAGCCAAGCGGCAGCGCCATGAAAGGCCAAGTCAGCCAGACTTCCTGGCAGTTCAAGGTACAAGTATAATGGATTTTTAGCACACAATTCAAACTCCCAGTATGTTTCAGTTTCATTCCCTGAATGTGTCTGAAGAGGTGGTGTCCCTTTTACTCAAATGTGCAAATGAAAGCCAGAGTCAGAGAAAGATTCTCTATCTTTTAGTAGACAACTGATAGCCCCAATGAACATTTTTACAGGATTTAGACTTGCAGGTCATTTGATACATATAAAATATTTCTCCCATTGAGCTGTTTCAGCTGTAAATACTCAGCACTTCTCCAAATCAGGCCTTGGAGGAAACTAGGAACAGACAATTAGTGAACACCATCAAAAAATTTGGTTAAAGTATGTTGCCAAGCAACATAAATTCTGCCAGAGACAGTGATGAAATTCTATTCTCTAGATAAGTCTTAAATTCCTCTGTGACTGTCTTTTCCTCTTCCTGCAACCCCTTGCTTTATTCACTGCATCCCACAACCTCTGCATTAAAAAATAACATGCTCAATTAGTGTCTTTTCCCACACAACTTCTGCAATGGAATTTCTAAAGTGTTAAGATAACTTTAGTTGTGAAGATGTACAAGTTCCTCACTTGCTTCTCATCTCATTTTTAAAGAAAACTTTAAAAAAAACCCTTTACCAAATAGCCTGATTTAGTACCTGCCAAGGTGATTACAAAATGAGGTCCTTCCAGTCTTTGTCCCTCACCTCTCTACTTTCTCAAACTAATTTTCTCCCCTTTTTCTGCTTCCACCATTCCATAGCTTCTCATTTGGGCACAATCTCCTCCACAGCAGGTGTCTGCTCATCTGCCCACCCCAGCACAACTGTCTTCACCCAGCCATTCCTAGTTAATAGCAGATCACAAAATCTAGCCTAAAGCCCTTCATCTGATAAGACGTAAGCTTTGGAACTTATTTTGAGCTTTCCAAGGAAATCTGTTTCCCTCAGATGCCAACTCCATTTTTCTCACACTCATATATGCAAATCTATGCATGTGTGTGATGTGGTGTGCATCTGTGGACATAACATTTGCAACCATAATAAATGTGAATCTGATTTATATGAAAGAACAGCAGATGAGATCAAGCAATGTGGGAACAACCCAGAGATGAGACACAAATGCTTCCTTTAAGAGTGGGTTACTGAAGAGCTCCTGGGAGTAGGAGAGGGGATATGCCTGGGGAAGTGAGTCCCTAGACTGGCAGCTGCAGCAATGAAAGGACACTTGAGGAGCATGAAGAGAAGCAGGGGACACAGGTATTGAGCTGAGCACTGCCTTTTTCAGCTTTTTTTCCTTCAAAGCTGCTCCATCTCCAGTTATCCCACGCCCTAGATTCAGGTGGAAACAAGTTGGGGAACTGCACTAGTAAGCAGCAAAATGTTGGAAAAAAGAACACAGAAATAGCCAGCAAAGAGAGATCCTTCATTTTAAACGTTCCTGACATAACAGGTAGAGGTTTAGTAACCTTCTGAGCCAGAGAATCTGCTGCATTAACCTAGAAATAACAGAACAATAATCCTTACTGCTCTCACCTCTAGGAAGAGGCAGTCTCTAGCTAGGATAACTCAGGTGTATATTTAGAAAGATCAGTGAAGCTATGCTGCCTTACTGTGTAGAATATAATTTAGGCTGCAGTAGCATCCAAAAGCTCCAATTAGGAGGGGAGTTCCATCCTGTCAGGCACCAGATGAATACCCACAGTCAAGCATGCCCTATTCCAGGGAGACAGGCCAGGCTGCCTTCATATGCTTCTAATTGGGCTCTCCTTGAAACTCATCCCGATTCTGCAACATTTGCAGATTGCAGCTGTTTGTTTACTTCACTGGCCTGGAACATGAGAATTACTTTAGTGCATCCCTTGTGGAATGCAGACCTTGCCAGCAGACTAAAGGATGGAACCCAGGGCCTAATGGTAAGTTATAAAACTTACCTTCGTCCTCCAGGCTCCAAATATTTGACAGGATCATCATTTTCTGTCTATCATAAAAAAAATTGATCTCAGCCTTGTAGGCTCAATAAACAGAACATTCACGTTTCAGACATCTTGAACTGCCTATGGGAAGATGATAGCTCCATCCAGATCTTTCAGGTGACATTCTGACCTTCCTCTCCTTTTGGGGAGGAAACCATGGAAAGAGAACAAAAAGAAGAGACGACATACATCCGTCTTCCTCATTTTTTGTTCTGCACATGAAATGAATTGAAATCAGCCTTTTCTGAAACAGCCTTTTGTAGTGCTTTTTTCATTGGGATATTAACATGTCATTTTAAACTCTTAATCTAATTGTGTTCAACAGTGCACAAATTCTGAGCAACTAAATATGACATGAGGTCCATAATGTCACCTTTAACTAAACAACTCTACGAGAGGAATCATTAAGCTCTTTTTTTTTTTTTTTAAAAAAAAAACCACAATGCACAAATTCTGAGCAACTAAACATGAGGTCCATAATGTCACCTTTAACTAAACAACTCTACGAGAGGAACCATTAAGCTCTTTTTTTTTAAAAAAAAAAAACACCAGTTTTGAGGCTGATAAAAGAACAAAAGCAAAGTCAAGGTCCCAACTTCAAATAAATTATATCCTATAGATAACAAGCAGAAGATTCTCTTGAGGACAGTGGGAACTAAAACCAACTGTTGCCTTTCTTCAGGAACAGGGATGTTAGGTAAGGCACAAGGGAAAGGAGGTCATATAAAACACTCGTAATATTTCAGCCTCACCAGATTTGTACCTGGGAAGGCTTTTACTGGCAAGCATCCGACTCTGTCAGCTCTTTGTTACATAGCGGATTTTATTCCACAGCTGAAGACCTTCAAAATAACAAAACCATGGAAAGGAAAAGCAGATTGACTTTTTGGCAGGAAGTCAATGTGCAAATACTAATGAAATAATCTCAGTAAGCAGTCAGACTCTTCAAAGGTCAACAGCAACACAGTGGAGAACTTCAGCATTTAAGTTATTAACACTTCTGTCTTCAATTATTCTGGCAGCTTCTGTGCTCTGAGTTTTAAAAAAATCAAGATTTGATGACTGAACAATCAGGGTCTCTACATCTCGATCTCTGTGACTCTTCAGACAAAGAGATTGTGTTGTTACTATGGGAGGTACCAGTCCAATTCCTAACTATTTAGGACCAGAACCAAAAGCAATTAGGAAAGTGGACTCTGATCAATGCTCTTTCTCATTTGTTTCTGGCGAAGTACAATATGGAACACCCAATCTCTGCTATCTTCCATTACCCGCATTCTCCCCATTAATCTGTATCTCATTCTTTTATCTGTATCTCCACTTTTCTACTTCAACCTTCACAACCAAATACTCTTTTTTCCCAGTAAGGGGGATCCCTCACTGATCTCCCCATGTTCTTCTTGTCTCCTTACTCAGAATTCAGGATTGGGGTGCCAGCAATGACAGACAATGGTGAGGAGAAAATTACACTCAGGAATGAAAGTCAATGACCTCAAACTGCCTAAGCTTTGAAATACTTTAGGTGAAAGTCACTTGTTGCCCCACAGTCCAGTTTTGGTAGAGTGAAAGTTAGTGGTGACAACTTCAGTGGTTTTACTGGGATCAGAAGCAAGACTCCTGGAAGAATTAAGCACCGCTTAAGTATTGCAGTTACTCAGTGGAGCACCTTCAATTCTCGCTTTAACTACTTGAAATAATGGAGCACTGATACATTTCCTATATTGCACCTTTAGGAAACAGGATCAGTCCTGCTGTGCTACTGACAAAAACCCCATCACTGGCATGTCAGTAATTAACAATCATTATAAATTAATTCTGTATTAATCCTGCTTAGGGACACAATTTCTACTAACTGTATACGAAGGAACACTTTATTCCACTCTTCACTATGCCACTCTTCATTTTATTGATGCTGGGGACTTAAAAAAATCTCTTTTTTTATATATAAAAACAGTTTTCTTGTTGCTACTTCAGATGGCTCCTTCATATTGCAAATCTCCCTGAGATTTTAAATTGCCAGGAAAAAATGTGCATATAAGGTAGACAATCCTCTTGTCTATGCTCTGAAATTGTACTGGAGACATTTAGATTGGTTTTTAATTGGATTCACTTCAGCATCTTCCAAACTAAACAAACTAAATTAATACAAACCAGGCTAACTTCATCCTAGGACTGCCTATACAGTATTTTGTAGGCCTTTATTGAAAGTGATATTTAATTTAAAATACCTTTTTATTCAGCCTTTGCTTTCAGAACATTAGAGAACAGAAAATCATAAACAACAAATGCAGAATTCTACGAGAGATTACTTAATTTTTATTCCTGGCTGTGCCTAGTTCAAACACAGAAGGGTTGTTTTCTTTCTGTAAAAATGGTAGGGGTAGATTTCATTTTCACTTAATGCAGTACTGCATTTGAGCTTCCTTATCCCTAACACGGGTCAACTATGAAATGAATGTGAACTAAATCCTAACTCTCCATGAATCATGGAATCAACAATAACTTAACCTTTCTGATCCAGCACTTTAGTAAAGAAAAGAAAAGCTTCAGAGGAACAAGAAGGGAGCACCAAGTTTCTGGTTATATTGATGTGTTTGGGATTGCCAGTCAGGCCCCATTAGTTCCAAAACAGAGAAAAAATGAGAATTCTTATCTGCTAGTTGGGTTTCTGCCTCTCTCCCCATCAATTTAGAAACATGTGGAAGGTGAATTCCACACTGGCACGAAGCCCTTTTGAGCTTCTTCAGCAAAGACACATCTAGGGTCAGACAGCCTCAGTGGAACATCTCTGTATTTCATCTCCTCAGAGCGTCACAGTTGGGGACAGAACAGCAAGAAGAGCTCAGCATTATAGAGAAAGTGACCTCAAGGCAAAGGAAAAGCAGCTCAGGTGACGTGGAAATGGAGGTGGGCCACTAAAGGCTACAGATATATAGGTTTTATGTCCAGCATGAAATCATTTAGGTAAAAGGGAAGAGCTGTTGACTATGACACTGCCAAAGCACAAATACAGCAAGTATGGAACATTTGGATATATGGACATTTTACTCAATCTGTGAGAATTTGCTTTTGTTCTTTTATCAGCCTCAAAACAGTTTTTAAAAAAGATGTCTATGAAGAGTTTAATGATCCCTTTCACAGAATTGTTTAGTTGTAAGTGGCAGTATGGATCTCATATCACATTTAGGGCTCAACATTTCTGCATTGTTGAAGACATGTAGACAAGGTGTTTAAAATAACATGTTAATATCCCAATGAAAAAAGCTCTAGAAAAGGCTATTTCAGAAAGGGCTGATTTGAGAGCAGATTCACTACTAGTGGCCACCAGGAAAATGTAAATTCATTTCAGATGCAGAAGGAAAAATGAGGGAGATGCACATACATACCTGGCTAAGTTAGAATCATTTCACCAAAGTATTTATAGTCTATAGCAACAGCTCAAAATCCACTGATAGTGAAAACTGAGTAGGAATAGCACAGTAAGTTCCAGGCTTCTAAGCAATCACTACAGTAACATAGTCTGTTTCCCAACATCTTTGCAGTCCTTGGAGAGGTGTAGATGCAGATTTAATGAGCAATGCCTACCATCTGTTAATATTGCCTCTAAGAGCAACTGAGAAAAAAAAACCAGGAATACCGAAAGTGCACGAGATGGCAGAAGCTTTAGAAAAATGGACCATCAATAATCAGGTTTTCTATGAATGACTGCTATAGAAACATATTCCCAAAATGAGCAGACTACATGTTTATTTTGCAGGAGTTACAATATTTAAGTCAGTCTTGAACCTGGATTTAATCAGGCAATAAACATTCAGGTTAACAGAGCTAGTGAGCATATCAGGCTCACCAAAATGCCTGGAAAAATGCCACATCCCAGGATCTGAACCTGCAGGATCCAAACTCTGGGCTCACCCCTTTGTTAATTAACTAGAACAGCTTTTTTGAGTTATGCTGATTTACATAAAGTATTGCCTATACAAGAAAGTAAGATAGTATTTCCTCATAGCTGATAGGACAAAACCTTCATTTTCTTCATCCAGTCATACACATTTCAGTCTTCAATTTCTTCTTCATCAAGAAAGCTTGCCAGAAATTCATTTAAGTGCTTTGGGTTTACTTCCAGAGTCCCAGTTTTATTTGAACACAATACTAAATCTGGACAGAAAGACATAACTGGAGGTCCATAGTTTGCATGATCAGGTATCTTTGGCCTACTTTACCCTACAAAGCTTTGTGACAAGAACAGATGTAAAAGCGCCTTGCAGTCCTTAATCAAGACATAATATGAAATGAGATAACCAGAAGGCAAAAGAATAAGCCAAGTCACCAGGGTTCAGAAACAAAGATGGTTGCATGAGATAAAGGGTTTATTTTAATCCTAGGAATTCCCTGGCAGAGTTTAAGTCAATTATAATGTTAAAGGCACATGACCTTGCTGTATGCTAGTATAAAGATGTAGAATACATTTGTAGTAATTTAATAATTATCAAATTTTACTAAATACTGACCCTTTGAATCAGAAATGCATTATTTTTTCAGTGATTTTAATGTTTTAATGGGTTATGCAAGTTACAAAGAAAGATTACTTCCATTTTCCAAACAGATTATTCCAAGTACAGTTAAAACACAAAACTATACTTTCTTCTGTTTCTTAACTTCTTCAGAGAAAACAAAGGCAAAAAACCCCTGCTTGTTTTATCACAGAAAGACAGGAATCAAAACCACATTCAGAACAAGATATAATTAGGTGATCATTCAACTGTGTTTCCTATTAAGGAGACAGTCACACTGAACTTTATTTAAACATTAAACCTTGTTGTTTAGACTGCCATTATTTATTCAATCAAAACAAAAATAAAACAGCCCTTCAATGTCATACAGACATTGTGTATGCCCACACCACTCTGGCAGGCACCAAGTACTCAGCTCCTTTCATCAAAGGAAATAATTTTTGAAAAATTGTATTTTGCATTCTAGAACTCAGAATCAGATTTTTCTTTCTTTAATTTTACTTTTAGCATGGGGCATGGCACCAAACTGCAAACACATGAAAGCCAAAAAAAATTCCAGTTCACAGTCTTTCATATAGAGGTGGTAAATAAGAGTCCAAATCAAACACACAAGGTGCTCCATCCTTCTCCCTGTCCCGTATAAAGGCATTCCTACAGAGTAAATGCCCCTCAAACTCTCCCATCCTCAATCAGTCTGGTTTCTTATACAGTCTATTCCCCCTGCCCTAACTTTTGTCTCACCCATACTGTACTGATGAAGACCTATTAAAACTCTTATTTACAGACCCCTGCTGAAACCCCAAACCACTGCACTGTAGTGTCCAAAGTTGCCTCATCTCTCAGTAGACAGATGACTTGTTTCATTACTTTCTTCCTCTTTGTTTTTGTTTTTTCTTTAAATTTGTACATTGTTTTTTACCTGGAGATTTTTTTTTATACCTGCACAGAAATTAAATACTGAAAGTAAGTCAACACATTGTCCCACTGTGCTAGATCTCTGCAAAAGGCCCTGGGCCCTGACACTCCAAATACTCTGCTAGTTTACCAAACATAATTCTGCAAAAGCTTGAGCAGCCATTTTGACTTTGGCCACATCCTCAAATGCCAGTAAAATCCACCTGTGGTGACAACCACCCCTGTTAATGGCAGACTGAAGGGACATTGGGGCTGTTTTAACAGTTAGGCAGAGGTGTCCACAAAGTAAAACCAACATTTAATTTCTGTACTTCTTATTTTAGCTTCTGTACTTCTTATTTTAGCTTCTACTAATGCCAGCTCGTATCTAAACAATGTAACCCTTTCTTCATCCACATTTATTAGAAATGGTACACACTCTTAGTGTGCTATAGAATAGGGGAAATAAAAAAGCATAAAGTTCACTTCCATTCAAGAACAGCCAAGATCAGTCTCAAAGAGCAATAAATAATAAGATACTGCTAACACCAAACATGAAGAAAGACAGTTAAAACTGTTACAAATCCATATCTCTCAGTTACTTAACAATCTATCGGTTCAGTCAATTTAAAAGATCTAGGAACAGGGGCTTAGTGGATTAGTAACAACAGACCATTAATCTCTGCAGCCTCAATTTTAATCCAGCAATAACCAAAGTGATTGAAAATCATTCTGACACGTGACTAGTAAAGACCCTGAGCATGGTCCTCTCCCATACCTTCATCCCCACTGCAGAGGTCATGGCACCTTTCTAATGGGACTATTTACCAAGGGACCTCTGCTTAATGTCTAGCTAAACTCCAGGCCAACACTTATGGCAGAGTAATTCCTCTGCACACTATCTCCCTGAATTAACAGCTGATTTTGAAGATTTTATTTTGTATTTCATTTCAGCCTGTATCAGCAAAGCTTTCTTTCCTGGAAAAACGTACAACACAAAGTTGTTGAAAACAAATATTCATTTTCTACACAAGATTTTAAATAAACACGTAAGAATTGATGACTGTCATCCTAGGCAAATGCCAGGAGATTATTTCTGTACAGTTTATATAATATCAGTGAAAGTTACATCCAAAAAACTTGAGTTTTAAAAAGAATGCACTAGTATTACATTATATGCTCGGTTTTTAAATATAAGAGTGCTTTATTTCAAAGATATTAACTTCTGGAGTATTCAGTGACTAGAATAAATTCTTAAATGACCAGTAATGTGACAATATTAAGCAATCCAGACACATTTCATCATTTAGTCCTCCACAACAGTTATCAGCATATCAGTAAAGAAGCCATTGAAAGAGACACCTTGCAAAAAGGATTTAAATTCAGCTACCTGTGGCCTGAAATCTGAGCCACAGGCTCTGAAAAGGAGCCTGAAAAGGGAGGATTAAAAATAAGATGCTGACTATCTTGTAGTCGGAAACACTGTTTTATTTACTGCAAAGTAAATAAATATTTAAAAACATAAAAAGACAGCAAACACAGAAGGTCCCAGTCACACAGAGCAGAGAACTAAAAACAGGAGAGTTCTGAGAGTTACTTGCTGCTGTTTGTGAAGTATTAAGTAGCACCAAAGTAGGACAAGGGCTGGAGGAGAGAAAGGAGAAAGTCTGCAAGCTTTGTGCCCTTTGGTAGATATAATCCAAGTACATAAATATGATGTAAATGTATTGCAGAGACGTTCAGCTGTTTTTATAAATAGTACAAGAATTTTTTGTGTGTGGTAGAAATTGATTCATAACACTATAAATGAGCCTTACCTCATTTAAAACATGAGGAACTTTTCTGCTGACACAGACTGAATATGCCACTAGCAGTGGAGAGGACACATTTGCCCTGCTTGGTCCCAGACAGAGGAACAGATCCTCAAGTATTTTATATTTTCCCCCCAAACAGTTTTCTCTCAGTCTGACTAAATTCTGCCAGCTGCTTGCACAGAACTAGCATGAGGTGTCCCAAACATCTCTGTGGGTACCACCTGGTCCACACATGAGTCTCCATTCCACTGAATGTCCTCTTTATGTCAGGACTTGAGGTCAAAGAGAAAATGAAAATCTGTGCTGGGAAGAAAGTGGAACAGAAATTCACATATAAAAAGCATTGCATATTACAATTCCCCTCTTGTAATTTCACTTTTTAGTCTTCTGGTTTGTGTTTACTATTGTGGAAGATGGTGTTTGTCTCTTTCAGGGCATCCATATAGTGAGAATTAACAAAATACAATCCAGTTTATATGAATTCTGATTGTACAGTTTCTCTTCCTGTGTTCATCACCCTAGAAAAGCCTGTATCTCTGCTTTACTACATAAAGAACTGAGATTATCTTACCCAGTTTAAAACCTATTTTCTATACAACTGTACAATTTAAAGAGAGATTATGAAAATTTTTGCTCATCTTAGCTGGGCTTTTCCTAAGATTTTGTATTATTCAGGTATTATACCACTGCTACTCCTTGCTTCAGCAAAGCACTTCAGCACATCCTTAATCTAAGTAGTTTTATACAATTACATGTTAAGACTCAGATTCAGCAGAACACTTAAACACGTCTTTTAAGTTTTGCATTTTGCTGAATCTGGCTGTTATATATCAAAATAAATGCAAAGAGGATAACTCGGTTTTTAGCTTTTATACTTATGCTACCTAATAAAATAAATAATATTATTTATTACTGTATTTTCCATCCCGTTTCACAGTGAGCTAAATACCTGTGACCCTACAGCAAAGGCAAAACTGCAGACTGGCAAAGATGAATTGTTAACAACTTGAAGAGAGTGCTGGGGGGCTACTGAAGATAAAAATTATGCATCTGCAGATAACTTGAAATTCCAGTTGGAATTACTGCCACACAGTACCCTCAGGATTGTCTGGGCAAGCAAGAGGAGACTGTGGAGTCCTTATAGATTACTTTGTTTCCTAGCAGGTACAAAAACCAGCATGACAATAAGGTAATGCTTATAATATGAATGTGAACAAAAAAATATCCCAAAACACCACAAATGTTGAATCCAGGTGATTATAATGCAAAATAAAAAATGGGAGGAGTTAGACATGATGGGCAAAATGCCCTGGGGTGAGGTTTCACCCTCAAAACAAATTCACTTATGTGTTCACAGTATATCCAAGAATTCCAGCAGTATAGAAAGGAACCTGTTGGGCTGCTGAGAGCAAATTTCAGAGAGAAAATTTAGGACCAAAATCTCTGGTGCCCTTTACTGTGTGTTGTCACCTACACCCACACTGAGGGGATGTGAAACACGAGGCAGCAAAGTGCTGCACTTGGAGGAACCCACTCATTACTCACAGCCCAAACAGAACCAGAAAAAGGCCAACGGAGTGAATCTCAGTAATTTAAACAGAATTTAAATAAAACACATTTATGGAAGAACCTTGCCTGGATCTGAATTTTTCCTTAATATCATGCTAACTCCTGAAAACCCATTTAATTCTAATTGATTTAATTCTTATGTATACCATAACTGTATCTCACAATATCTTCACTGCATGTATGATGAGGAGAAAAAACACCTTGTAGTAGAAAGGCAAAGAGAGAAGGAGGATCCGGCCCATGAGGGGGACACACACTGGGGCCCTCTGTGACCCTGCACTCACTGAGGGGATCCAGCCCCACTCCCTGAGCAGAAACACAGGCTAAGGGCAATCCTTGTGTTACAAGGCAGAAACGAGAGTGAAAATGGACTGCAACTACTCAAAGTCTTGCTGACTGAGTTTCCATGTGACATGTTATCTCATCTCCATCTGTGAAAGTGCGGTCAACACTGTATTCCCTGCACACTGCTCAAAGTTCTGACACCAAAATTTTTAAATTTCTTTTTAAACTAAAATGTAATGCAAAGCTCTTTCATTCATACCTTTCATTCTTAGAAAAACCAAGACAAGCAGTCCCATTCAGAGAACTCTCCTGCAGCAGGTGTTTATACACACCCCAGCAGGAGGATTAAGACCAGCATGGGGTCAGTTGAACTCCTTTCCTTTCCAGCAGTGGGGACAAACACAGGGTCACTCAAACACCTTTCCCTTCCAGCAGCAGCAGCCCTTCTCTTCCATAACTGCTGCTTCCCATGTGGGAAACAGCAGGCCTCAACTCCAAGTCGTGTGGCATTCCACTGATGTAGAAACAAAGAGCTCATTCTGCATAAAATTTCACTCCCCGGAACACTACTGAAGTACTGCGCTTTTTTACCAGCAGGTATAAATTTTCAGCACCACCTTCTTCCTGAAGTTTCTGTTCTCTGCCATGATGGCAAGTGCGAGTTAATGCTTTTTCTAGCAGCCCAGGAATGTCAAATTGCCAAACAAACTTCAGCTGTGGCAGCAGGAACCCTTCCTGACCTGCTCCCTTAGCCACCCAAACACCATCCTCCTGGGAATGGTAGGGTTTGCTGGAGGACATAGCCACTTCAACATCACTTCAAACACTTGTTTTCCATGGTCACACGTACAAAAGACCCTTCACTGGCACTCATTATCTTTTTCTTTTAGCATTAACAATCCATAGGAGTCCTGCTGGCAAAGCAAAAAATCCTGTTAGGATTATTCCTGAAGCAGAACAGGGCTGTATAGTAGTCAACAGCAAGAAGGAACTTAAATTGGAAACAACCCACAAAAATGACAAGAGGATGATTTTTCAGAAAACACATTTCCCTCTAAATTCATCTACTCAAATGCTATTTCCAAAACATAGAGATGTCAACACATTTAGAGGGGGAAAAAATGGATAACGTTGCTTAGCTGCCTCCTCCATGCATGTGCTTAGAAGCTGCTTTGATCGACTCAGTGCACGATTCTTTCCATTCCATACTTAAAGCTTGACCAAGTTAAGGACTAATGATAAAGGGAGGGAAAAAGACTGTATGCTTATTTTAGTATTTTTCTAAAAAGTACATCCTAATTAGTTATTTGTGGCTTACAGCTACTGTGGTATTTTTCTGGCAACAATATCAGAAAAGTTAAAAACTGTGGGGCATTTAAGTTTAATGCTATTTTTACTACAGAAATACAAAAGTAACAGATTCATAAATTCAAAACAGAAATGTTTTCATGCGGAAACATACATCTGACAATGAAAGTATTTCTTTACTTTCGTTCTGACCACTGATTTCAGAATACAATGTATGTGGAAACTGATCACCTTCCATTTTCCAAGATGAGTAAAAGTAAAAAAGTATTTTATGGCTGTGATCCTGAAGGGTTTTATCTGGCAGTCTACAGGAGCACAGACATCTGCCATCTAAAGCTTTTCTCATTGCTGACAGTTCAATTTTTGCAATTTTAAGGCCCAAGTCTCAGTAACACCAAAGCCATTTGTAACATTTTTGGGAGTTGCAAGGACTTTTAGGGTGGATGTAAATATAGGTTACCTTTACCTCAACTATCACCTGCTAAGCACTACATGAGAAATTCTGCCATATTGGCAAATTGGAAGTTTGCACTTATGAACACCCATGTGTATGAATGAGGCACAACATCACCAAAAAGGCACTGCACAGGATATAGGTCTACCACGTTTCAGCCCTCTATTTTCATGACCATAATAACTTGCTATTTTATCTCCAAGAAATGCCATTAAAAGACCCTTGGCAGCTTTTAAACTATCAATTGTTAAAACCAGTAATAAAATACTTTACTACTTTGAATTCAACTGTAAATAGGTTTGGCTGTAAAGCCTCGTCTCTCTCAAATGCCAGCAAATGCCAGATTATTATCCTTTGAAAAATATTATTTCCCATTTATTTACAAATAATGTTTCAATTTATTTACTACAGTGCAATTTTTTTGCTAAATGTATTTTCTGATTGCATTACAATGGAAATGCAGACCCATTGTACAGTGTTGCCTCTAAACAAGCCAATTACAATTTGATCCCTATTTCCTATTCCTCCCAACATGGTGTGCAGTAATGATAAAAACAAGACATGATCAAAATAACACTTATCACAGTATTTCAGTATTGTCCATAACTGACTGTCATCTAGTTTTGTCTGCTGCTTGAGCTGGTAATGAGATAATGATGGAACAGTTTTACATAGTTCTCTATTAACAGCCCAGATGGGCCAATCATCCCCTTCAGTCTTTGCCATGTTAAGTTTAGTCATAAACAATCAGCAATGATGAAAACAGCAACTTTCTCCTCAGCTGAATTACCACCTTTCAACCAAGAAAGAAAGTGATATTTTGACCAATAGCAACAGAGAAAAAACCAATCTTTTACAGAAAGCAGGGATTCTTTGTTCATTCATATGCAAGAAATATTGAAAATGCAAATGGAAACCCATTTCAATCCTTGCTATATTTAAAATCTAGCTGTTGTAGAACTAAAAACTGAGAACTTTCCAAAAATGTCAAGGGCAAAACTTCTTGATAGCCTCAGCTGCATTTTAAAGAGCACCCTTAAACTGAGAGCACTAAATTTGAGTGGGGTTTGATTCCTTATTTTAATAATTTTATATTAAAATTTAATTGGAGGCTTGGTATCTAGTTCAACTGGATTACAATGAGGCAACACAACGAAGTGAGGAGGTTTGAAAACTGGGTATCTACTTCACTGACATTTGGAAATGAATAGAAGCAATAACCAGTTTCTTTCCATCCAATAACCAGTTTATTGGATGGAAAATAGCACAGCATAATATGTGCCAAAACTATTCATAAACATTACCTTCTCCTATCTTAACATAAGCTAAAAATATGTGTGTTGTTCCAGCACTTTAGTGCCTATCTGGTCTAGTTGTAAAGCTAACAATAAAAATAAATAAAATTATAAAAAATACAAGATGCACAAAAAAAAGGTAAAAGCAGACATTTACAGAAGACTACAAAGGCTACTTCCATAAAATTTTCAAGCAGAAACATCTTCACACCTTTTGAGAAAGTGGAAAAAAAAATCACTAAAGTGAGAAAGCATTCCAGAGCTGAGGAACTGAGAGTCTCTGGGTCCAACCTATGGTCCCTCCATTCTGTCAATGTGAGCAGACAGACTGAATCCGTGGGGATTTTCAGTAACATCAACAAACCTCACACAGGCATGAAGGTTTGCACACAGACATGAGGCTCTGGGGATAGTATTAAAGCAGGAAAAAATACTGTAATAGGTAAAGTTCTTAGTTACCAGAAACCCTCTACGTGTTACACCTTTCTTTTATATATAGGCACTTTCATATATATGTGTGTGTATATATAAATATATATATACACACGTATGTGCTATGAATAATTCCTTCCCCTAGAATATTACATATCTTACTTAAAGTGACAGACAAAGCTGTTTCTGTGACACTATTTGAGGATAATTAACACAGTTTCAACATTTTTGTCCTAACATAATGAATCATTCACTGTTCTAATGTTGGACATTAGAGCTTTGATATTCTTGTCGTCTACAAGAACAGTTCTGTTTGAATTATCTCAGGTTGTGTGACGTTATGAGAAGAAGAGTTATCAGACTTAACAGACCATGATTCCGCAGGTAATTCCAGCCCTGGCATAATTTAGAGTTCCTATAGGGCATCTCTGTGTTACGCCAAGTAATCAGAGCTCAGAGACTGCAGAAGCTTCAAGACAGAAAATGAAGTGCCAGTGTGCTCCAAATCCACCTCCAGTCCTCAGTGCCAGGAGATGCCATATCAGATGCTCAACACACAGTGGAATTCCTGGATGGGTGAAGGGTTTTTTACACCATCTCAGTTGTTCAACATACATGATTTATGGCACTTGTGTGCTGCCAAACAGGCCACAGAAGTTGCATCATAAAAGGGATTTTGCCCCATGTGCCTTGACAGCATGGCAAAGGATGAAAATACTTCCAAACAACAAGACAGCTTTCATCCATATTAGTTCCCAGAAGCCAAACCAATTAGGGGGAGTATATCAATTCATAGGAAGGCACAAATATGTTGACCATGTAGTTTTAGAAATCATTTTGTTGATGTATTAATAGAAAACATACATGGAAACCTTCTTAACAACTTCACACAACTTAATTTTCTGATTTAACCAAGAATCCTGCAAAGTTTTGATAACAACTTCCTAGCTTTTTTTTTTTCTTGAAATTGATTGCTAATATTTAAATTCACAAAAAGCCTTCCGTATGGTTCATACAAATGATTGTGTAAGCAAAGGTGACAGGCACCTGAGAACACTGATGCTAATTCATATTTGGTGGTATTATTACTCAGGAAGGAAATTCTGGACATCATATAACAACTACTATTTTCTTTGTATGTAAACAGTGTAATTCTTGTGCCAGGAGTACCTGCATCTTCAAAGGAACAACACCTAGTGGGGGCTTATTCCAGCATTCTGTCTACAGAACATCTTCACTTCCTCTGCTCTGTGTTCCTTCTATGCTGAACACTATCATTAAAAGGACAAAACCTCAAAAGTCATAATACAAATAATGACTATTTTTCCCAGAAACTACAAGTCAAAGGACTAAAAATATGACTTTGAAGGAAAGCAAGGGCTTTCATTTCTGTCTAAAGGACAGATACAGTTTTTGTGGTCCTTCAGCCTGTTTGTATTTCTCATTTGCATCTGCACAAGGAAACTAGATTTTCTTTTCAAACAAGCAATTCCAAGCAGCAAAAGCCTTAACTCAGAACGCCAAGAAAATAAAAATATTGTCCCTAAAGTTCACAGATAAATTATTTCCCAAACACATGGAACGGCCAGTAATTAAAAAAAAAAACCCAAAACAATCTCTAAATCTCAGTATAATTTCTTCCAAAACAATCAATCTCTCATACACACAAATAACTGACTCATAAAAAAAATTAAGTATAAAATATTTTGAAAATATATATATACCTCTTTTTAACAGATTACATTACTTTCCATATACAAAGTCTCCAAGAAATTCATGAATGTAAGACACCAAAAAGTTGACTGTATACTTCATCGTTACTTATTTTAAATAAGAAACACAGCACAAGTGCTACATTCAGCATAATTTATACTTAAATGTTATATACACAGGAGAAGACATAACACTGAACCTGTGTTTAGTAAGTTTATTAATAATGATTAAAGAACTTAACAGTGTTCAATTCAGTGAATGACATTATCCCTTTGAAGAGCAGGCCCTAATCCAAATAACCACTGGAATTAGCAGGAGGAAGATCACAGGGTTAAACAGACACTGAACCAAGCATTTGCTAACGTTCAGGAAAGATCCACGTACAGCAAACCTGTCTTCAGTCTTCACTGATGAAACAACTGAATAAAAAAGAAAAAAGGAAAAAAAAATACTGCCACACTCCTTAACTCACATTCCAGTAATTTGCAGCACTAGTGCTCAACTAGTGAGTTTTTAAAGTAACATGTTGAATGAATGACCAGTGCTGAAGTGCTAAAATGCAATCTGCAATCCTGTGCTGAGGCAATCCTTTAACAGGCTTCGTGACATCTCCTACTCGCACTGTTATCCAGATATTCCAGCTAGATAATTTGCTACAAAACCCACTGTAAAAAGGATGGCAGAGGCAACACACAGAGCATTAGTGCCAGTCAGATATCTACAGATCTTAATCCTTTTTACTAAGACGACAGATAGTGAGGATTCCTGAAAAAAAACCAAAATCCCCAGGCAAAGGAAAAAGAAAACAAGGCTGAAGCATGTATACAGTCTCTGTGTGGTCAAAATGATCTGAAACCACAGTTTTAACCATGTGGCAGAAGCATCCCACCATTCACTTATTCCCTTTATTCCCTCCCAAAAAAAAAAAAAAAAAAAAAAAAGAAGAGAAAAAAAACAAGCAGACATGGTGTGAGTGTGTACAGTATCAGGTATTAGTGCTAGAGGGAGATGGAGAGCGATGGGAGCCCCTGCAGGACTGATCCCACTGGTTCAGAAGCCTGGGCTCCCCTGTCTGAAGAGGAAAGGAGGGCAGGAGCTCAAGGAACGCTGACAGCTAAATGCAAGGCATAAGTAGCTGCACAGAATGGGACAGCTTCTTTCTGTCTCAGGATATTACTGTCACAATGGCAAAGAGAGCGATGAGCTGCAGCTTGCTATTCCCACTGTGGTACTTTAAAAAGTACCTGATTGAGGAGCACTGGACAAGCGGCACATCACACTGAGCTAAATAGGTAAGTGTGAGATTTCAATGACAAGAGGCAGCAGGTGTTTCTGTTATAAAAAGCTAGAGAGCGAATTTTTCTGATGGTACCAACGGGCAAGAGTGGAAGGTCAGCCTGGGGTGCTGGCAGTGTCACCCGGGTGCCTGGTGGCAGATGGTGCCAGTCTGTAGGGATAAAAGGAAGGCTGATGCACACCGTGGGCTGACAGCGATGTTATTTGCTCAGGAATAAAGGAGCTTTGGGGCAGGTACAGGCAGGACAAATTAACAGGGATGCTGAGCCCCCAGCGTTCATGTGTGCCCCAGCCCAGGGGCTGGAGGGGTGGATAAACTGGGAGATGCTGCAGGAAACGCAGTGGGGCTCACAGCTGCCAGGGGGGGATGCTGCAGGTGCTGCTGCCTGAGGGCTGTGGCTGGGACACAGCCCAAGCCAATCTCTGCATGGTCCCAGGAGAGCTTTGGAGCTGCCTCTCCCTAAGGACATCCAGGCTGAACACTGAAATGGCCACCAGGACCCTGGATCTCCCTCCAGCAGTGCCTTGCTTGTGCTGCTTGTGTTCCCATTTCTGGACTTATGCAATGGCTGGAGGGCAGAGGCAGCCTGTGGGAAGTGGAGCAGTGGGAGATGCAGGCATCTCCCATGGGGCAGAACCCATGGGGTTCCCTGAAGTGTCCCAAGTAGAAAACTGGCCACCTCACTGCTCCTGCCTCCCACAACAGAGTTATTCCAGCATGACCAACATGACAAATTAACAAGGGAGCTAGGGCTTTTGCAGTCACAGAGAATGTTTTTCCCCAAGAATAAATTGTTCAAATCCTTTATGCTAGACAACTAGCCATGCCTATTCATTAACTGGACAAGCTCTGGTGACAACTGAAATGACCTGACTTTCTACATATTGAAGGGAGAGCAATCTTTGCAAGCTTAAAATAAAGCTGTAAATCCCAGCCAGCACAGAGGCTCCCTAAATGGGGCTTTTTTTTTTTTTCTTTTCTTTTTTTAAGAAAAAGAATAATTTTCAGAGCACAGACACAGTAAGGCTCATTTTAAAAGCACAGACACTTTACTGTTATCCCTCCCTTTGCAGACCCGGAACTGTGGCACCAGAACATGACAATTCCATCAACAACCCACAGGATCTGCATATCAGCCAAGTTTAAGAACTTCAAGAGATATGAAATTCTGGGATCATGGCAATGTTGCAAATAATTATCACTATCAGGTACACCGGGAATTATATGCATTTCCTTTATCAGTACACCGTATTGTCTACTGCAACCAATGAATGATAATTAAGACACACGTATTGGAATTAAGGGGGAGAAGGAAATTATGAGAGTCGATTTCCGTCACAACCCACTCACAGTACATCATTCATGGATTTTTCAACTACAGTTTTGACCTGGGTTTAACTGTTCCTTACCCCTTAATAAGGGGACACCTGGGAACCCCGTACGGTACCTCCCCCGCTCCCCTGCCCTTTCTGTGCTCGCTGCGTACCTGAAATGCAGACGATGAAATTCGCTTGCAGAAGAAAAAGCACCTCCCAAACAATTTCCATCCTCCGATTCTCATGCCAAGTGCATCCCTCGGCGAAAAAAAATAACAAAGATCAATATCGCAGTTTGAACGATCCCAGCAAATTTCCTTTCGGACTTGCAGACTGTATTCCCCAGATGTGCTGACAACACATGTCCGAGCTCTCTCTCCGCACGGCTCAAGTGAGATCCCTTCCCTTCCTTCGCCCTCCAAAAAAGACCACGAAGCCAACTGCCAACACCGGGCTCTTCCTCCTCGAGCGAGAAAAAACTCCACCAGATTTCCCAACACGACATAGACTACAAACCCCAACCGATCCGATATCCGGAGAGTCTCTATTCCAGGGACGGCCAGGCGCAAATTAACCCCAAAACTCTTTGCACGTCTCAGCGGGGCAGTGCCGGCATGCCGGGCAAGGAGGCGGCGGAGGGAGGGGGATTCCCCTCCTGTTGCTGCTGCTGCTGCTGCTGCTACAGAATGAGCGGAAAGAGATTAATACCGGCGGCAAGCCCCGCCATCCCCGCCGCGCTCGGAGCGCGCAGCCCCGGCTCCCCGGCCCCGCCGCAATCCCGGCGCGCCGCGGCGGCTCCGCCACGCGACTGCAGGGGTCGGGCTTGCCCCGCGCACCGAGCGCCCTGCCCCGGGATGCACCCCCGCAGCCCCCCGCAAGTGACAACGGGGCTGGATGGCAGCGGAGGAGGGTGTGAGTGTGTGTGCGTGCGTGTGTGTGTCCCCCCAATGCGAACGGCACAAGTGCGGAGTCCGCATCAAGTGCGGCTTGTGCGCATCGTCCGGCGGCTTGGCTGAGGACGCCAGTATTTTAAAACTTATTTAAACAAGAAGGAAAAGAGATTCAGACCCGAACTTCTGTCGGGTTGGTGGCGGAAGGGCACCGGGAGGCTCCAGCCGAGAGTTAGCGAAGTGCCCGTGCTGCAGTGCATATCTGATAGCGTTCCCCGGGTACCACAGTTCTGCGTATCTTCCCCTCCCTCCCCGGCCAAAAAAAAAAAAAAAAAAAAAAAGAAAAACAAAAAGCAGCGCCAGTTTCGGGGGCAATCCCTCACTTACCCCAAATATCCTCCCGGTTTTTATCTCTCCCAGCTCACCGGACGTGCCGGTCCAGCCTGCAGTCCCAAAAACAAATCGAGGTCAAGCTGCGAGCCGCCGGCTGCCACCGCCTATCTCCACCTCAGCTGTCGGGAGGTACCATAGCTGCTCGCAGCTCCCCCTGCTCCCGGACCACGGCTACTCCGCCATGTCCCCGGGCTGCAGCCGGTGCTGCGGGGGCCGCGAGCGGCAGCTGCGGGCACGGCGGGGCTGGGGCGGCGGCGCGCACGGGCGCGGGCTGGGGGCGCGCTCCGCCGCGGAGGC